>NC_092096.1:17198717-17256217 GCF_045679555.1 Salvelinus alpinus
AGGGGGGTGAGAGGGGGAGAAAGAGAGAGAGAGAGAGGGGGTGAGAGGGGGAGAAAGAGAGAGAGAGAGAGAGGGGGTGAGAGGGAGGAGAAAGAGAGAGAGAGAGGGGGGTGAGAGGGGGAGAAAGAGAGAGAAAGAGAGAGAGGGGGGTGAGAGGGGGAGAGAGAGAGAGCGAGAAAAAACACCATTGTAAATACAACCCATATTTATGCTTATTTATTTTCCCTTTTGTACTTTAACCATTTGCACATCGTTACAACACTGTAAATATACATAATATGACATTTGAAATGTCTTTATTCTTTTGGAACTTCTGTGAGTGTAATGTTTACTGTTCATTTTTATTGTTTATTTCACTTTTGTATATTATCTACCTCACTTGCTTTGGCAATGTTAACATATGTTTCCCATGTCAATAAAGCCCCTTGATTTGAATTGAGAGAGTGAGAGAAAAACAGAGAGATAAAGACAGAGAGAGACAGAGAAACCACTGCAGAACCCGAGACAGAGCTGCATTTCTTGACAAAATGTTTAAAAAATACTAAAAACAATTAGAGAGTGTCATTTCCCCAAATTTGAAACACTTATTCAAGGTTTCAAAGACCTCTCTGATGAGAATAGGCTACCCGTCCTGTCTGTCTCCTCAATGTTTTAACCTGTTGGTCATCTGGACTGTGACTCCTCTCTGTCTCCTCAATGTTTTACCCTGTTGGTCGTCTGGACTGTGACTCCTCTCTGTCTCCTCAATGTTTTAACCTGTTGGTCGTCTGGACTGTGACTCCTCTCTGTCTCCTCAATGTTTTAACCTGTTGGTCGTCTGGACTGTGACTCCTCTCCGTCTCCTCAATGTTTTAACCTGTTGGTCGTCTGGACTGTGACTCCTCTCTGTCTCCTCAATGTTTTAACCTGTTGGTCGTCTGGACTGTGACTCCTCTCTGTCTCCTCAATGTTTTAACCTGTTGGTCATCTGGACTGACTCCTCAATGTTTTAACCTGTTGGTCGTCTGGACTGTGACTCCTCTCTGTCTCCTCAATGTTTTAACCTGTTGGTCATCTGGACTGACTCCTCAATGTTTTAACCTGTTGGTCGTCTGGACTGTGACTCCTCTCTGTCTCCTCAATGTTTTAACCTGTTGGTCATCTGGACTGACTCCTCAATGTTTTAACCTGTTGGTCGTCTGGACTGTGACTCCTCTCTGTCTCCTCAATGTTTTAACCTGTTGGTCATCTGGACTGACTCCTCAATGTTTTAACCTGTTGGTCGTCTGGACTGACTCCTCTCTGTCTCTTCAATGTTTTAACCTGTTGGTCGTCTGGTCTGTGACTCCTCTCTGTCTCCTCAATGTTTGTTTTGGAAAAGATACAATAGACCTAATGCCCTTGACCAGAGAAAGCTCTCTCTCACACACACACACACACACACTGCAGCTTGGGGGTGTTTATCATAGTGTTCCTATCTTCCTCTCCATCACTAAATATGTTGTGAGGAAGTCCTCTTCATCTTCCCTTAGATGCATCCATTTTGGTTCAGAAACGTTCAGATGCATTGGATGTTAATGTCCTTCCGTCAAACCTCCCCCTCAGTGAATAATCTGGGTGTTTGGTAAGAAGGTAAAACTACCAGCTGTGAATCTGTCCAGGTCGGTCGGAGAAAGGTTTAGGTGTCAGATAAACACTGAAATGTTAATGTCGACCGGGGGATTGGGTGGGCAGGTAGCCTTCTCCTGCGTCTCTCCCACGCTCTTGTTTAGTAAGAACAGACGTGTGTGTGTGTGTGTGTGTGTTCCTCTGCTCCTGTTCATTTAGGGAGAATAGACATGTCACACATGAAACATGACCTTCATCCCTCAGACAGTCAAATCTACTGATATGGCACAGACAGGACGGGGCTGTGTGTGTGTTTGTGTGTGTCTGTGTGTATATGCCTGTCTGTGTGTGTGTCTGTATGTGTGTGTGTGGTGTGTGTCTTTACATTAGCCTGTTAAGTATATGTTGTATTGACAAGTATTGGGTCACCCTACTAGCCTCTCATCTCAAGCCAATGGAAACTCTGCATCTTTCATGAACCTCATCAAACATGCAACAGCCAAGGAGTCCTCAGAGAGAGACAGAATGAAGGAAAAAGGAAAGGGGGGGTGAAGACGATGCTTGAAAGAAAAGAGACCGGGGGTGACTAGTCTAGAGGAGGAGAGACCGGGGGTGACTAGTCTAGAGGAAAGAAAAGAGACCGGGGGTGACTAGACTAGAGGAGAAGAAAAGAGACCGGGGGTGACTAGACTAGAGGAGAAGAAAAGAGACCGGGGGTGACTAGACTAGAGGAGAAGAAAAGAGACCGGGGGTGACTAGACTAGAGGAGAAGAAAAGAGACCGGGGGTGACTAGACTAGAGGAGAAGAAAAGAGACCGGGGGTGACTAGACTAGAGGAGAAGAAAAGAGACCGGGGGTGACTAGACTAGAGGAGAAGAAAAGAGACCGGGGGTGACTAGACTAGAGGAGAAGAAAAGAGACCGGGGGTGACTAGACTAGAGGAGAAGAAAAGAGACCGGGGGTGACTAGACTAGAGGAGAAGAAAAGAGACCGGGGGTGACTAGACTAGAGGAGAAGAAAAGAGACCGGGGGTGACTAGACTAGAGGAGAAGAAAAGAGACCGGGGGTGACTAGACTAGAGGAGAAGAAAAGAGACCGGGGTGACTAGACTAGAGGAAAGAAAAGAGACCGGGGGTGACTAGACTAGAGGAAAGAAAAGAGACCGGGGGTGACTAGACTAGAGGAAAGAAAAGAGACCGGGGGTGACTAGACTAGAGGAAAGAAAAGAGACCGGGGGTGACTAGACTAGAGGAAAGAAAAGAGTCCGGGGGTGACTAGACAGAGGAAAGAAAAGAGTCCGGGGGTGACTAGACTAGAGGAGAAGAGACTGGGGGTGACTAGTCTAGAGGAGAAGAGACTGGGGGTGACTAGACTAGAGGAAAGAAAAGAGACTGGGGGTGACTAGTCTAGAGGAAAGAAAAGAGACTGGGGGTGACTAGTCTAGAGGAGAAGAGACCGGGGGTGACTAGACTAGAGGAAAGAAAAGAGACTGGGGGTGACTAGACTAGAGGAAAGAAAAGAGATTGGGGGTGACTAGACTAGAGGAAAGAAAAGAGACTGGGGGTGACTAGACTAGAGGAAAGAAAAGAGACTGGGGGTGACTAGACTAGAGGAAAGAAAAGAGATTGGGGGTGACTAGACTAGAGGAAAGAAAAGAGACTGGGGGTGACTAGACTAGAGGAAAGAAAAGAGACCGGAGGTGACTAGAGGAAAGAAAAGAGACCGGGGGTGACTAGACTAGAGGAAAGAAAAGAGACCGGGGGTGACTAGTCTAGAGGAGGAGAGACCGGGGGTGACTAGTCTAGAGGAAAGAAAAGAGACCGGGGGTGACTAGTCTAGAGGAAAGAAAAGAGACCGGGGGTGACTAGACAGAGGAAAGAAAAGAGTCCGGGGGTGACTAGACTAGAGGAGAAGAGACTGGGGGTGACTAGACTAGAGGAAAGAAAAGAGACTGGGGGTGACTAGACTAGAGGAAAGAAAAGAGACTGGGGGTGACTAGACTAGAGGAAAGAAAAGAGACCGGGGGTGACTAGTCTAGAGGAGAAGAGACTGGGGGTGACTAGACTAGAGGAAAGAAAAGAGACTGGGGGTGACTAGACTAGAGGAAAGAAAAGAGACTGGGGGTGACTAGTCTAGAGGAAAGAAAAGAGAGACCAGGGGTGACTAGTCAAGAGGAAAGAAAAATTCCAATTGGCTATAAACCACTTCTCCAATCTTTTTGGCTCTATAACAAAGAACAAGGAGCAAAAACATATTCATGATCAAATACGAATCTTAGAATCAACTATTAAAGACTCCCAGAACCCACTGGATTCTCCAATTACCTTGAATGAGCTACAGGACAAAATAAAAACCCTCCAGGCCAAATAAGCCTGTGGTGTTGATGGTATCCTCAATGAAATGATCAAATATACACACCACAAATTCCAATTGGCTATACTAAAACTCTTTAACATCATCCTTAGCTCTGGCATCTTCCCCAATAGTTGGAACCAAGGACTGATCACCCAATCCACAAAAGTGGAGACAAATTTGACCCCAATAACTACCATGGGATATGCGTCAACAGCAACCTTGGGAAAATCCCCTGCATTATCATTAACAGCAGACTCGTACATTTCCTCAGTGAAAACAATGTACTGAGCAAATGTCAAATTGGCTTTTTACCAAATTACCGTACGACAGATCATGTATTCACCCTGCACACTCTAATTGACAAACAAACCAAAACAAAGGCAAAGTCTTCTCATGCTTTGTTGATTTCAAAAAAGCCTTCGACTCAATTTGGCATGAGGGTCTGCTATACAAATGGATGGAAAGTGGTGTTGGGGGAAACATACGACATTATAAAATCCATGTACACAAACAACAAGTGTGCGGTTAAAATAGGCAAAAAGCACACACATTTCTTCCCACAGGGCCGTGGGGTGAGACAGGGATGCAGCTTAAGCCCCACCCTCTTCAACATACAGTGGGGAGAACAAGTATTTGAAACACTGCCGATTTTGCAGGTTTCCTACTTACAAAGCATGTAGAGGTCTGTAATTTTTTATCATAGGAACACTTCAACTGTGAGAGACGGAATCTAAAACAAAAATCCAGAAAATCACATTGTATGATTTTTAAGTAATTCAATTGCATTTTATTGCATGACATAAGTATCTGATACATCAGAAAAGCAGAACTTAATATTTTGTACAAAAACCTTTGTTTACAATTACAGAGATCATATGTTTCCTGTAGTTCTTGACCAGGTTTGCACACACTGCAGCAGGGATTTTGGCCCACTCCTCCAAACAGACCTTCTCCAGATCCTTCAGGTTTCGGGGCTGTCGCTGGGCAATACGGACTTTCAGCTCCCTCCAAAGATTTTCTATTTGGGTTCAGGTCTGGAGACTGGCTAGGCCATTCCAGGACCTTGAGATGCTTCTTACGGAGCCACTCCTTAGTTGCCATGGCTGTGTGTTTCGGGTCGTTGTCATGCTGGAAGACCCAGCCACGACCCATCTTCAATGCTCTTACTGAGGGAAGGAGGTTGTTGGCCAAGATCTCGCGATACATGGCCCCATCCATCCTCCCTCAATACGGTGCAGTCGTCCTGTCCCCTTTGCAGAAAAGCATCCTCAAAGAATGATGTTTCCACCTCCATGCTTCACGGTTGGGATGGTGTTCTTGGGGTTGTACTCATCCTTCTTCTTCCTCCAAACACGGCGAGTGGAGTTTAGACCAAAAAGCTCTATTTTTGTCTCATCAGACCACATGACCTTCTCCCATTCCTCCCCTGGATCATCCAGATGGTCATTGGCAAACTTCAGACGGGCCTGGACATGCGCTGGCTTGAGCAGGGGGACCTTGCGTGCGCTGCAGGATTTTAATCCATGACAGCGTAGTGTTACTAATGGTTTTCTTTGAGACTGTGGTCCCAGCTCTCTTCAGGTCATTGACCAGGTCCTGCCGTGTAGTTCTGGGCTGATCCCTCACCTTCCTCATGATCATTGATGCCCCACGAGGTGAGATCTTGCATGGAGCCCCAGACTGAGGGTGATTGACCGTCATCTTGAACTTCTTCCATTTTCTAATAATTGCGCCAACAGTTGTTGCCTTCTCACCAAGCTGCTTGCCTATTGTCCTGTAGCCCATCCCAGCCTTGTGCAGGTCTACAATTTTATCCCTGATGTCCTTACACAGCTCCCTGGTCTTGGGCATTGTGGAGAGGTTGGAGTCTGTTTGATTGAGTGTGTGGACAGGTGTCTTTTATACAGGTAATGAGTTCAAACAGGTGGAGTTAATACAGGTAATGAGTGGAGAACAGGAGGGCTTCTTAAAGAAAAACTAACAGGTCTGTGAGAGCCAGAATTCTTACTGGTTGGTAGGTGATCAAATACTTATGTCATGCAATAAAATGCAAATTAATTACTTAAAAATCATACAATGATTTGTCTGTCTGTTATAATGTGGAGGAGGAGGAGGGGGGAGATGTCTCTGTCTGTTATAATGTGGAGGAGGAGGGAGATGTCTCTGTCTGTTATACTGTGGAGGAGGAGGAGGGGGGAGATGTCTCTGTCTGTTATAATGTGGAGGAGGAGGAGGGGGGAGATGTCTCTGTCTGTTATAATGTGGAGGAGGAGGAGGGAGATGTCTCTGTCTGTTATAATGTGGAGGAGGAGGAGGGAGATGTCTCTGTCTGTTATAATGTGGAGGAGGAGGGAGATGTCTCTGTCTGTTATAATGTGGAGGAGGGGGGAGATGTCTCTGTCTGTTATAATGTGGAGGAGGAGGAGGGAGATGTCTCTGTCTGTTATAATGTGGAGGAGGAGGAGGGAGATGTCTCTGTCTGTTATAATGTGGAGGAGGAGGGAGATGTCTCTGTCTGTTATAATGTGGAGGAGGAGGAGGGAGATGTCTCTGTCTGTTATAATGTGGAGGAGGAGGAGGGAGATGTCTCTGTCTGTTATAATGTGGAGGAGGAGGGAGATGTCTCTGTCTGTTATAATGTGGAGGAGGAGGAGGGAGATGTCTCTGTCTGTTATAATGTGGAGGAGGAGGAGGGAGATGTCTCTGTCTGTTATAATGTGGAGGAGGAGGGGGGAGATGTCTCTGTTTGTTATAATGTGGAGGAGGAGGAGGGAGATGTCTCTGTCTGTTATAATGTGGAGGAGGAGGAGGGAGATGTCTCTGTCTGTTATAATGTGGAGGAGGAGGAGGGAGATGTCTCTGTCTGTTATAATGTGGAGGTGGAGGAGGAGGGAGATGTCTCTGTCTGTTATAATGTGGAGGAGGAGGAGGGAGATGTCTCTGTCTGTTATAATGTGGAGGTGGAGATGTCTCTGTCTGTTATAATGTGGAGGAGGAGGAGGGAGATGTCTCTGTCTGTTATAATGTGGAGGAGGAGGGGGAGATGTCTCTGTCTGTTATAATGTGGAGGAGGAGGGGGAGATGTCTCTGTCTGTTATAATGTGGAGGAGGAGGGGGAGATGTCTCTGTCTGTTATAATGTGGAGGAGGAGGGGGGAGATGTCTCTGTCTGTTATAATGTGGAGGAGGAGGGGGAGATGTCTCTGTCTGTTATAATGTGGAGGAGGAGGAGGGAGATGTCTCTGTCTGTTATACTGTGGAGGGGGGAGATGTCTCTGTCTGTTATACTGTGGAGGGGGGAGATGTCTCTGTCTGTTATAATGTGGAGGAGGAGGAGGGAGATGTCTCTGTCTGTTATAATGTGGAGGAGGAGGAGGAGGGAGATGTCTCTGTCTGTTATAATGTGGAGGAGGAGGGAGATGTCTCTGTCTGTTATAATGTGGAGGAGGAGGGAGATGTCTCTGTCTGTTATAATGTGGAGGAGGAGGAGGGAGATGTCTCTGTCTGTTATAATGTGGAGGAGGAGGAGGGAGATGTCTCTGTCTGTTATAATGTGAAGGAGGAGGGGGGAGATGTCTCTGTCTGTTATAATGTGGAGGAGGAGGAGGGAGATGTCTCTGTCTGTTATAATGTGGAGGAGGAGGAGGGAGATGTCTCTGTCTGTTATAATGTGGAGGAGGAGGGAGATGTCTCTGTCTGTTATAATGTGGAGGAGGGAGATGTCTCTGTCTGTTATAATGTGGAGGAGGAGGAGGGAGATGTCTCTGTCTGTTATAATGTGGAGGAGGAGGGAGATGTCTCTGTCTGTTATAATGTGGAGGTGGAGATGTCTCTGTCTGTTATAATGTGGAGGAGGAGGGAGATGTCTCTGTCTGTTATAATGTGGAGGAGGAGGAGGGAGATGTCTCTGTCTGTTATAATGTGGAGGAGGAGGAGGGAGATGTCTCTGTCTGTTATAATGTGGAGGAGGAGGAGGGAGATGTCTCTGTCTGTTATAATGTGGAGGAGGAGGGGGGAGATGTCTCTGTCTGTTATAATGTGGAGGAGGAGGAGGAGGGAGATGTCTCTGTCTGTTATAATGTGGAGGAGGAGGAGGGAGATGTCTCTGTCTGTTATAATGTGGAGGAGGAGGAGGGAGATGTCTCTGTCTGTTATAATGTGGAGGAGGAGGAGGGAGATTTCTCTGTCTGTTATAATGTGGAGGAGGAGGAGGGAGATGTCTCTGTCTGTTATAATGTGGAGGAGGAGGAGGAGGGAGATGTCTCTGTCTGTTATAATGTGGAGGAGGAGGAGGGAGATGTCTCTGTCTGTTATAATGTGGAGGAGGAGGAGGGAGATGTCTCTGTCTGTTATAATGTGGAGGAGGAGGAGGGAGATGTCTCTGTCTGTTATAATGTGGAGGAGGAGGAGGGAGATGTCTCTGTCTGTTATAATGTGGAGGAGGAGGGGGGAGATGTCTCTGTCTGTTATAATGTGGAGGAGGAGGAGGGAGATGTCTCTGTCTGTTATAATGTGGAGGAGGAGGAGGGAGATGTCTCTGTCTGTTATAATGTGGAGGAGGAGGAGGGAGATGTCTCTGTCTGTTATAATGTGGAGGAGGAGGGAGATGTCTCTGTCTGTTATAATGTGGAGGAGGAGGAGGGAGATGTCTCTGTCTGTTATAATGTGGAGGAGGAGGAGGGAGATGTCTCTGTCTGTTATAATGTGGAGGAGGAGGAGGAGGGAGATGTCTCTGTCTGTTATAATGTGGAGGAGGAGGAGGGAGATGTCTCTGTCTGTTATAATGTGGAGGAGGAGATGTCTCTGTCTGTTATAATGTGGAGGAGGAGGAGGGAGATGTCTCTGTCTGTTATAATGTGGAGGAGGGGGGAGATGTCTCTGTCTGTTATAATGTGGAGGAGGAGGAGGGAGATGTCTCTGTCTGTTATAATGTGGAGGAGGAGATGTCTCTGTCTGTTATAATGTGGAGGAGGAGGAGGGAGATGTCTCTGTCTGTTATAATGTGGAGGAGGAGGAGGGAGATGTCTCTGTCTGTTATAATGTGGAGGAGGAGGGAGATGTCTCTGTCTGTTATAATGTGGAGGAGGAGGAGGGAGATGTCTCTGTCTGTTATAATGTGGAGGAGGAGGAGGGAGATGTCTCTGTCTGTTATAATGTGGAGGAGGAGGAGGGAGATGTCTCTGTCTGTTATAATGTGGAGGAGGAGGAGGGAGATGTCTCTGTCTGTTATAATGTGGAGGAGGAGGAGGGAGATGTCTCTGTCTGTTATACTGTGGAGGAGGAGGAGGGAGATGTCTCTGTCTGTTATAATGTGGAGGAGGAGGAGGGAGATGTCTCTGTCTGTTATAATGTGGAGGAGGAGGGAGATGTCTCTGTCTGTTATAATGTGGAGGAGGAGGGAGATGTCTCTGTCTGTTATAATGTGGAGGAGGAGGGAGATGTCTCTGTCTGTTATACTGTGGAGGAGGAGGGAGATGTCTCTGTCTGTTATAATGTGGAGGAGGAGGGAGATGTCTCTGTCTGTTATAATGTGGAGGAGGAGGGAGATGTCTCTGTCTGTTATACTGTGGAGGAGGAGGGAGATGTCTCTGTCTGTTATAATGTGGAGGAGGAGGGAGATGTCTCTGTCTGTTATAATGTGGAGGGGGGAGATGTCTCTGTCTGTTATAATGTGGAGGAGGAGGAGGGAGATGTCTCTGTCTGTTATAATGTGGAGGAGGGAGATGTCTCTGTCTGTTATAATGTGGAGGAGGAGGAGGGAGATGTCTCTGTCTGTTATAATGTGGAGGAGGAGGAGGGAGATGTCTCTGTCTGTTATAATGTGGAGGAGGAGGGAGATGTCTCTGTCGGTTATAATGTGGAGGAGGAGGGAGATGTCTCTGTCTGTTATAATGTGGAGGAGGAGGAGGGAGATGTCTCTGTCTGTTATAATGTGGAGGAGGAGGGAGATGTCTCTTTCTGTTATAATGTGGAGGAGGAGGGGGGAGATGTCTCTGTCTGTTATAATGTGGAGGAGGAGGAGGGAGATGTCTCTGTCTGTTATAATGTGGAGGAGGGAGATGTCTCTGTCTGTTATAATGTGGAGGAGGGAGATGTCTCTGTCTGTTATAATGTGGAGGAGGGAGATGTCTCTGTCTGTTATAATGTGGAGGAGGAGGAGGGAGATGTCTCTGTCTGTTATAATGTGGAGGAGGAGGAGGGAGATGTCTCTGTCTGTTATAATGTGGAGGAGGAGGAGGGAGATGTCTCTGTCTGTTATACTGTGGAGGAGGAGGAGGGAGATGTCTCTGTCTGTTATAATGTGGAGGAGGAGGAGGGAGATGTCTCTGTCTGTTATAATGTGGTGGAGGAGGGAGATGTCTCTGTCTGTTATAATGTGGTGGAGGAGGGAGATGTCTCTGTCTGTTATAATGTGGAGGAGGAGGGAGATGTCTCTGTCTGTTATAATGTGGAGGAGGAGGAGGGAGATGTCTCTGTCTGTTATACTGTGGAGGAGGAGGAGGGAGATGTCTCTGTCTGTTATAATGTGGAGGAGGGAGATGTCTCTGTCTGTTATAATGTGGTGGAGGAGGGAGATGTCTCTGTCTGTTATAATGTGGAGGAGGAGGAGGGAGATGTCTCTGTCTGTTATAATGTGGTGGAGGAGGGAGATGTCTCTGTCTGTTATAATGTGGAGGAGGAGGAGGGAGATGTCTCTGTCTGTTATAATGTGGAGGAGGAGGAGGGAGATGTCTCTGTCTGTTATAATGTGGAGGAGGGAGATGTCTCTGTCTGTTATAATGTGGAGGAGGAGGGAGATGTCTCTGTCTGTTATACTGTGGAGGAGGAGGGAGATGTCTCTGTCTGTTATAATGTGGAGGAGGAGGGAGATGTCTCTGTCTGTTATAATGTGGAGGAGGAGGGAGATGTCTCTGTCTGTTATACTGTGGAGGAGGAGGGAGATGTCTCTGTCTGTTATAATGTGGAGGGGGGAGATGTCTCTGTCTGTTATAATGTGGAGGAGGAGGAGGGAGATGTCTCTGTCTGTTATAATGTGGAGGAGGAGGAGGGAGATGTCTCTGTCTGTTATAATGTGGAGGAGGAGGAGGGAGATGTCTCTGTCTGTTATAATGTGGAGGAGGAGGAGGGAGATGTCTCTGTCGGTTATAATGTGGAGGAGGAGGGAGATGTCTCTGTCTGTTATAATGTGGAGGAGGAGGAGGGAGATGTCTCTGTCTGTTATAATGTGGAGGAGGAGGAGGGAGATGTCTCTGTCTGTTATAATGTGGAGGAGGAGGGAGATGTCTCTGTCTGTTATAATGTGGAGGAGGGAGATGTCTCTGTCTGTTATAATGTGGAGGAGGAGGGAGATGTCTCTGTCTGTTATAATGTGGAGGAGGAGGAGGGAGATGTCTCTGTCTGTTATAATGTGGAGGAGGAGGGAGATGTCTCTGTCTGTTATAATGTGGAGGAGGAGGGAGATGTCTCTGTCTGTTATAATGTGGAGGAGGAGGGAGATGTCTCTGTCTGTTATAATGTGGAGGAGGAGGGAGATGTCTCTGTCTGTTATAATGTGGAGGAGGAGGGAGATGTCTCTGTCTGTTATAATGTGGAGGAGGAGGAGGGAGATGTCTCTGTCTGTTATAATGTGGAGGAGGAGGAGGGAGATGTCTCTGTCTGTTATAATGTGGTGGAGGAGGGAGATGTCTCTGTCTGTTATAATGTGGAGGAGGAGGGAGATGTCTCTGTCTGTTATAATGTGGAGGAGGAGGGAGATGTCTCTGTCTGTTATAATGTGGAGGAGGAGGGGGGAGATGTCTCTGTCTGTTATAATGTGGAGGAGGAGGGAGATGTCTCTGTCTGTTATAATGTGGAGGAGGAGGAGGGAGATGTCTCTGTCTGTTATAATGTGGAGGAGGAGGAGGGAGATGTCTCTGTCTGTTATAATGTGGAGGAGGAGGAGGGAGATGTCTCTGTCTGTTATAATGTGGAGGAGGAGGAGGGAGATGTCTCTGTCTGTTATAATGTGGAGGTGGAGGGAGATGTCTCTGTCTGTTATAATGTGGAGGAGGAGGAGGGGGGAGATGTCTCTGTCTGTTATAATGTGGAGGAGGGAGATGTCTCTGTCTGTTATAATGTGGAGGAGGAGGGAGATGTCTCTGTCTGTTATAATGTGGAGGAGGAGGGAGATGTCTCTGTCTGTTATAATGTGGAGGAGGAGATGTCTCTGTCTGTTATAATGTGGAGGAGGAGGGAGATGTCTCTGTCTGTTATAATGTGGAGGAGGAGGGAGATGTCTCTGTCTGTTATAATGTGGAGGAGGAGGAGGGAGATGTCTCTGTCTGTTATAATGTGGAGGTGGAGGGAGATGTCTCTGTCTGTTATAATGTGGAGGAGGAGGAGGGGGGAGATGTCTCTGTCTGTTATAATGTGGAGGAGGAGGAGGAGGGAGATGTCTCTGTCTGTTATAATGTGGAGGAGGAGATGTCTCTGTCTGTTATAATGTGGAGGAGGAGGGAGATGTCTCTGTCTGTTATAATGTGGAGGAGGAGGAGGGAGATGTCTCTGTCTGTTATAATGTGGAGGAGGAGGGAGATGTCTCTGTCTGTTATAATGTGGAGGAGGAGGAGGGAGATGTCTCTGTCTGTTATAATGTGGAGGTGGAGGGAGATGTCTCTGTCTGTTATAATGTGGAGGAGGAGGGAGATGTCTCTGTCTGTTATAATGTGGAGGAGGAGATGTCTCTGTCTGTTATAATGTGGAGGAGGAGGAGGGAGATGTCTCTGTCTGTTATAATGTGGAGGTGGAGGGAGATGTCTCTGTCTGTTATAATGTGGAGGAGGAGGAGGGGGGAGATGTCTCTGTCTGTTATAATGTGGAGGAGGAGATGTCTCTGTCTGTTATAATGTGGAGGAGGGGGGAGATGTCTCTGTCTGTTATAATGTGGAGGAGGAGATGTCTCTGTCTGTTATAATGTGGAGGTGGAGGGAGATGTCTCTGTCTGTTATAATGTGGAGGAGGAGGAGGGGGGAGATGTCTCTGTCTGTTATAATGTGGAGGAGGAGGGGGGAGATGTCTCTGTCTGTTATAATGTGGAGGAGGAGATGTCTCTGTCTGTTATAATGTGGAGGAGGAGGGAGATGTCTCTGTCTGTTATAATGTGGAGGAGGAGGGAGATGTCTCTGTCTGTTATAATGTGGAGGAGGAGGAGGGAGATGTCTCTGTCTGTTATAATGTGGAGGAGGAGGAGGGAGATGTCTCTGTCTGTTATAATGTGGAGGAGGAGGAGGGAGATGTCTCTGTCTGTTATAATGTGGAGGAGGAGGAGGGAGATGTCTCTGTCTGTTATAATGTGGAGGAGGAGGAGGGAGATGTCTCTGTCTGTTATAATGTGGAGGAGGAGGGAGATGTCTCTGTCTGTTATAATGTGGAGGAGGAGGGGGGAGATGTCTCTGTCTGTTATAATGTGGAGGAGGAGGGGGGAGATGTCTCTGTCTGTTATAATGTGGAGGAGGAGGAGGGAGATGTCTCTGTCTGTTATAATGTGGAGGAGGAGGGAGATGTCTCTGTCTGTTATAATGTGGAGGAGGAGGGGGGAGATGTCTCTGTCTGTTATAATGTGGAGGAGGAGGGGGGAGATGTCTCTGTCTGTTATAATGTGGAGGAGGAGGGGGGAGATGTCTCTGTCTGTTATAATGTGGAGGAGGAGGGAGATGTCTCTGTCTGTTATAATGTGGAGGAGGAGGGAGATGTCTCTGTCTGTTATAATGTGGAGGAGGAGGGAGATGTCTCTGTCTGTTATAATGTGGAGGAGGAGGAGGGAGATGTCTCTGTCTGTTATAATGTGGAGGAGGAGGAGGGAGATGTCTCTGTCTGTTATAATGTGGAGGGGGAGATGTCTCTGTCTGTTATAATGTGGAGGAGGAGGGAGATGTCTCTGTCTGTTATAATGTGGAGGGGGAGGGAGATGTCTCTGTCTGTTATAATGTGGAGGTGGAGGGAGATGTCTCTGTCTGTTATAATGTGGAGGAGGAGGGAGATGTCTCTGTCTGTTATAATGTGGAGGTGGAGGAGGGGGGAGATGTCTCTGTCTGTTATAATGTGGAGGAGGAGGAGGGAGATGTCTCTGTCTGTTATAATGTGGAGGAGGAGGAGGGAGATGTCTCTGTCTGTTATAATGTGGAGGAGGAGGGAGATGTCTCTGTCTGTTATAATGTGGAGGAGGAGGGAGATGTCTCTGTCTGTTATAATGTGGAGGAGGAGGGAGATGTCTCTGTCTGTTATAATGTGGAGGAGGGGGGAGATGTCTCTGTCTGTTATAATGTGGAGGAGGAGGAGGGAGATGTCTCTGTCTGTTATAATGTGGAGGAGGAGGAGGGAGATGTCTCTGTCTGTTATAATGTGGAGGAGGAGGAGGGAGATGTCTCTGTCTGTTATAATGTGGAGGAGGAGGAGGGAGATGTCTCTGTCTGTTATAATGTGGAGGAGGAGGAGGGAGATGTCTCTGTCTGTTATAATGTGGAGGAGGAGGGAGATGTCTCTGTCTGTTATAATGTGGAGGAGGAGGGAGATGTCTCTGTCTGTTATAATGTGGAGGAGGAGGGAGATGTCTCTGTCTGTTATAATGTGGAGGAGGAGGGGGGAGATGTCTCTGTCTGTTATAATGTGGAGGAGGAGGGGGGAGATGTCTCTGTCTGTTATAATGTGGAGGAGGAGGAGGAGGGAGATGTCTCTGTCTGTTATAATGTGGAGGAGGAGGGGGGAGATGTCTCTGTCTGTTATAATGTGGAGGAGGAGGGGGGAGATGTCTCTGTCATAATGTGGAGGAGGAGGGAGATGTCTCTGTCTGTTATAATGTGGAGGAGGAGGAGGGAGATGTCTCTGTCTGTTATAATGTGGAGGAGGAGGGAGATGTCTCTGTCTGTTATAATGTGGAGGAGGAGGGAGATGTCTCTGTCTGTTATAATGTGGAGGAGGAGGGAGATGTCTCTGTCTGTTATAATGTGGAGGAGGAGGGAGATGTCTCTGTCTGTTATAATGTGGAGGAGGAGGGAGATGTCTCTGTCTGTTATAATGTGGAGGAGGAGGGAGATGTCTCTGTCTGTTATAATGTGGAGGTGGAGGGAGATGTCTCTGTCTGTTATACTGTGGAGGAGGAGGGAGATGTCTCTGTCATAATGTGGAGGAGGGGGGAGATGTCTCTGTCTGTTATAATGTGGAGGAGGAGGGAGATGTCTCTGTCTGTTATAATGTGGAGGAGGAGGAGGGAGATGTCTCTGTCTGTTATAATGTGGAGGAGGAGATGTCTCTGTCTGTTATAATGTGGAGGAGGAGGGAGATGTCTCTGTCTGTTATAATGTGGAGGAGGAGGAGGGAGATGTCTCTGTCTGTTATAATGTGGAGGAGGGGGGAGATGTCTCTGTCTGTTATAATGTGGAGGAGGAGGGGGGAGATGTCTCTGTCTGTTATAATGTGGAGGAGGAGGGGGAGATGTCTCTGTCTGTTATAATGTGGAGGAGGAGGAGGGAGATGTCTCTGTCTGTTATAATGTGGAGGAAGAGGAGGGAGATGTCTCTGTCTGTTATAATGTGGAGGAGGAGGGAGATGTCTCTGTCTGTTATAATGTGGAGGAGGGAGATGTCTCTGTCTGTTATAATGTGGAGGAGGAGGGAGATGTCTCTGTCTGTTATAATGTGGAGGAGGAGGAGGGAGATGTCTCTGTCTGTTATAATGTGGAGGAGGAGGAGGGAGATGTCTCTGTCTGTTATAATGTGGAGGAGGAGGGAGATGTCTCTGTCTGTTATAATGTGGAGGAGGAGGGAGATGTCTCTGTCTGTTATAATGTGGAGGAGGAGGGAGATGTCTCTGTCTGTTATAATGTGGAGGAGGGGGGAGATGTCTCTGTCTGTTATAATGTGGAGGAGGAGGAGGGAGATGTCTCTGTCTGTTATAATGTGGAGGAGGAGGAGGGAGATGTCTCTGTCTGTTATAATGTGGAGGAGGAGGAGGGAGATGTCTCTGTCTGTTATAATGTGGAGGAGGAGGAGGGAGATGTCTCTGTCTGTTATAATGTGGAGGAGGAGGAGGGAGATGTCTCTGTCTGTTATAATGTGGAGGAGGAGGGAGATGTCTCTGTCTGTTATAATGTGGAGGAGGAGGGAGATGTCTCTGTCTGTTATAATGTGGAGGAGGAGGGAGATGTCTCTGTCTGTTATAATGTGGAGGAGGAGGGAGATGTCTCTGTCTGTTATAATGTGGAGGAGGAGGGAGATGTCTCTGTCTGTTATAATGTGGAGGAGGAGGGGGGAGATGTCTCTGTCTGTTATAATGTGGAGGAGGAGGGGGGAGATGTCTCTGTCTGTTATAATGTGGAGGAGGAGGGAGATGTCTCTGTCTGTTATAATGTGGAGGAGGAGGGGGGAGATGTCTCTGTCTGTTATAATGTGGAGGAGGAGGAGGGAGATGTCTCTGTCTGTTATAATGTGGAGGAGGAGGAGGAGGGAGATGTCTCTGTCTGTTATAATGTGGAGGAGGAGGGGGGAGATGTCTCTGTCTGTTATAATGTGGAGGGGGGAGATGTCTCTGTCTGTTATAATGTGGAGGAGGAGGGGGGAGATGTCTCTGTCTGTTATAATGTGGAGGAGGAGGGGGGAGATGTCTCTGTCTGTTATAATGTGGAGGAGGAGGGAGATGTCTCTGTCTGTTATACTGTGGAGGAGGAGGGAGATGTCTCTGTCTGTTATAATGTGGAGGAGGAGGGAGATGTCTCTGTCTGTTATAATGTGGAGGAGGAGGGAGATGTCTCTGTCTGTTATAATGTGGAGGTGGAGGGAGATGTCTCTGTCTGTTATACTGTGGAGGAGGAGGGAGATGTCTCTGTCATAATGTGGAGGAGGGGGGAGATGTCTCTGTCTGTTATAATGTGGAGGAGGAGGGAGATGTCTCTGTCTGTTATAATGTGGAGGAGGAGGAGGGAGATGTCTCTGTCTGTTATAATGTGGAGGAGGAGGAGGGAGATGTCTCTGTCTGTTATAATGTGGAGGAGGAGGGAGATGTCTCTGTCTGTTATAATGTGGAGGAGGAGGGAGATGTCTCTGTCTGTTATAATGTGGAGGAGGAGGGAGATGTCTCTGTCTGTTATAATGTGGAGGAGGAGGGAGATGTCTCTGTCTGTTATAATGTGGAGGAGGAGGAGGGAGATGTCTCTGTCTGTTATAATGTGGAGGAGGAGGAGGGAGATGTCTCTGTCTGTTATAATGTGGAGGAGGAGGAGGGAGATGTCTCTGTCTGTTATAATGTGGAGGAGGAGGGAGATGTCTCTGTCTGTTATAATGTGGAGGAGGAGGGAGATGTCTCTGTCTGTTATAATGTGGAGGAGGAGGAGGGAGATGTCTCTGTCTGTTATAATGTGGAGGAGGAGGAGGGAGATGTCTCTGTCTGTTATAATGTGGAGGAGGAGGAGGGAGATGTCTCTGTCTGTTATAATGTGGAGGAGGAGGGAGATGTCTCTGTCTGTTATAATGTGGAGGAGGAGGGAGATGTCTCTGTCTGTTATAATGTGGAGGAGGAGGGAGATGTCTCTGTCTGTTATACTGTGGAGGAGGAGGAGGGAGATGTCTCTGTCTGTTATAATGTGGAGGAGGAGATGTCTCTGTCTGTTATAATGTGGAGGAGGAGGGAGATGTCTCTGTCTGTTATAATGTGGAGGGGGAGGGGGGAGATGTCTCTGTCTGTTATAATGTGGAGGAGGAGGAGGGAGATGTCTCTGTCTGTTATAATGTGGAGGAGGAGGAGGGAGATGTCTCTGTCTGTTATAATGTGGAGGAGGAGATGTCTCTGTCTGTTATAATGTGGAGGAGGAGGGAGATGTCTCTGTCTGTTATAATGTGGAGGTGGAGGAGGGAGATGTCTCTGTCTGTTATAATGTGGAGGAGGAGGAGGGAGATGTCTCTGTCTGTTATAATGTGGAGGAGGAGGGAGATGTCTCTGTCTGTTATAATGTGGAGGAGGAGGGAGATGTCTCTGTCTGTTATAATGTGGAGGAGGAGGAGGGAGATGTCTCTGTCTGTTATAATGTGGAGGAGGAGGAGGGAGATGTCTCTGTCTGTTATAATGTGGAGGAGGAGGGGGGAGATGTCTCTGTCTGTTATAATGTGGAGGAGGAGGGGGGAGATGTCTCTGTCTGTTATAATGTGGAGGAGGAGGGAGATGTCTCTGTCTGTTATAATGTGGAGGAGGAGGAGGGAGATGTCTCTGTCTGTTATAATGTGGAGGAGGAGGAGGGAGATGTCTCTGTCTGTTATAATGTGGAGGAGGAGGGGGGAGATGTCTCTGTCTGTTATAATGTGGAGGAGGAGGGGGGAGATGTCTCTGTCTGTTATAATGTGGAGGAGGGGGGAGATGTCTCTGTCTGTTATAATGTGGAGGAGGAGGAGGGAGATGTCTCTGTCTGTTATAATGTGGAGGAGGAGGAGGGAGATGTCTCTGTCTGTTATAATGTGGAGGAGGAGGAGGGAGATGTCTCTGTCTGTTATAATGTGGAGGAGGAGGGAGATGTCTCTGTCTGTTATAATGTGGAGGAGGAGGAGGGAGATGTCTCTGTCTGTTATAATGTGGAGGAGGAGGAGGGAGATGTCTCTGTCTGTTATAATGTGGAGGAGGAGGGGGGAGATGTCTCTGTCTGTTATAATGTGGAGGAGGAGGGGGGAGATGTCTCTGTCTGTTATAATGTGGAGGAGGAGGAGGGAGATGTCTCTGTCTGTTATAATGTGGAGGAGGAGGGGGGAGATGTCTCTGTCTGTTATAATGTGGAGGAGGAGGGGGGAGATGTCTCTGTCTGTTATAATGTGGAGGAGGAGGGGGGAGATGTCTCTGTCTGTTATAATGTGGAGGAGGAGGAGGGAGATGTCTCTGTCTGTTATAATGTGGAGGAGGAGGGAGATGTCTCTGTCTGTTATAATGTGGAGGAGGAGGAGGGAGATATCTCTGTCTGTTATAATGTGGAGGAGGAGGAGGGAGATGTCTCTGTCTGTTATAATGTGGAGGAGGAGGGAGATGTCTCTGTCTGTTATAATGTGGAGGAGGAGGAGGGAGATGTCTCTGTCTGTTATAATGTGGAGGAGGAGGGAGATGTCTCTGTCTGTTATAATGTGGAGGAGGAGGAGGGAGATATCTCTGTCTGTTATAATGTGGAGGAGGAGGAGGGAGATGTCTCTGTCTGTTATAATGTGGAGGAGGAGGGAGATGTCTCTGTCTGTTATAATGTGGAGGAGGAGGGAGATGTCTCTGTCTGTTATAATGTGGAGGAGGAGGAGGGAGATATCTCTGTCTGTTATAATGTGGAGGAGGAGGAGGGAGATGTCTCTGTCTGTTATAATGTGGAGGAGGAGGGAGATGTCTCTGTCTGTTATAATGTGGAGGAGGAGGAGGGAGATGTCTCTGTCTGTTATAATGTGGAGGAGGAGGAGGGAGATGTCTCTGTCTGTTATAATGTGGAGGAGGGAGATGTCTCTGTCTGTTATAATGTGGAGGAGGAGGGAGATGTCTCTGTCTGTTATAATGTGGAGGAGGAGGAGGGAGATGTCTCTGTCTGTTATAATGTGGAGGAGGAGGAGGGAGATGTCTCTGTCTGTTATAATGTGGAGGAGGAGGAGGGAGATGTCTCTGTCTGTTATAATGTGGAGGAGGGAGATGTCTCTGTCTGTTATAATGTGGAGGAGGAGGGAGATGTCTCTGTCTGTTATAATGTGGAGGAGGAGGGAGATGTCTCTGTCTGTTATAATGTGGAGGAGGAGGGAGATGTCTCTGTCTGTTATAATGTGGAGGAGGAGGAGGGAGATATCTCTGTCTGTTATAATGTGGAGGAGGAGGAGGGAGATGTCTCTGTCTGTTATAATGTGGAGGAGGAGGGAGATGTCTCTGTCTGTTATAATGTGGAGGAGGAGGAGGGAGATGTCTCTGTCTGTTATAATGTGGAGGAGGAGGAGGGAGATGTCTCTGTCTGTTATAATGTGGAGGAGGGAGATGTCTCTGTCTGTTATAATGTGGAGGAGGAGGGAGATGTCTCTGTCTGTTATAATGTGGAGGAGGAGGGAGATGTCTCTGTCTGTTATAATGTGGAGGAGGAGGGAGATGTCTCTGTCTGTTATAATGGGGAGGAGGAGGGGGGAGATGTCTCTGTCTGTTATAATGTGGAGGGGGGAGATGTCTCTGTCTGTTATAATGTGGAGGAGGAGGGGGGAGATGTCTCTGTCTGTTATAATGTGGAGGAGGAGGGGGGAGATGTCTCTGTCTGTTATAATGTGGAGGAGGAGGGAGATGTCTCTGTCTGTTATACTGTGGAGGAGGAGGGAGATGTCTCTGTCTGTTATAATGTGGAGGAGGAGGGAGATGTCTCTGTCTGTTATAATGTGGAGGAGGAGGGAGATGTCTCTGTCTGTTATAATGTGGAGGTGGAGGGAGATGTCTCTGTCTGTTATACTGTGGAGGAGGAGGGAGATGTCTCTGTCATAATGTGGAGGAGGGGGGAGATGTCTCTGTCTGTTATAATGTGGAGGAGGAGGGAGATGTCTCTGTCTGTTATAATGTGGAGGAGGAGGAGGGAGATGTCTCTGTCTGTTATAATGTGGAGGAGGAGGAGGGAGATGTCTCTGTCTGTTATAATGTGGAGGAGGAGGGAGATGTCTCTGTCTGTTATAATGTGGAGGAGGAGGGAGATGTCTCTGTCTGTTATAATGTGGAGGAGGAGGGAGATGTCTCTGTCTGTTATAATGTGGAGGAGGAGGGAGATGTCTCTGTCTGTTATAATGTGGAGGAGGAGGAGGGAGATATCTCTGTCTGTTATAATGTGGAGGAGGAGGAGGGAGATGTCTCTGTCTGTTATAATGTGGAGGAGGAGGGAGATGTCTCTGTCTGTTATAATGTGGAGGAGGAGGGAGATGTCTCTGTCTGTTATAATGTGGAGGAGGAGGGAGATGTCTCTGTCTGTTATAATGTGGAGGAGGAGGGAGATGTCTCTGTCTGTTATAATGTGGAGGTGGAGGGAGATGTCTCTGTCTGTTATACTGTGGAGGAGGAGGGAGATGTCTCTGTCATAATGTGGAGGAGGGGGGAGATGTCTCTGTCTGTTATAATGTGGAGGAGGAGGGAGATGTCTCTGTCTGTTATAATGTGGAGGAGGAGGAGGGAGATGTCTCTGTCTGTTATAATGTGGAGGAGGAGGGAGATGTCTCTGTCTGTTATAATGTGGAGGAGGAGGAGGGAGATGTCTCTGTCTGTTATAATGTGGAGGAGGAGGAGGGAGATGTCTCTGTCTGTTATAATGTGGAGGAGGAGGAGGGAGATGTCTCTGTCTGTTATAATGTGGAGGAGGAGGAGGGAGATGTCTCTGTCTGTTATAATGTGGAGGAGGAGGGAGATGTCTCTGTCTGTTATAATGTGGAGGAGGAGGGAGATGTCTCTGTCTGTTATAATGTGGAGGAGGAGGAGGGAGATGTCTCTGTCTGTTATAATGTGGAGGAGGAGGAGGGAGATGTCTCTGTCTGTTATAATGTGGAGGAGGAGGGAGATGTCTCTGTCTGTTATAATGTGGAGGAGGAGGGAGATGTCTCTGTCTGTTATACTGTGGAGGAGGAGGAGGGAGATGTCTCTGTCTGTTATAATGTGGAGGAGGAGATGTCTCTGTCTGTTATAATGTGGAGGAGGAGGGAGATGTCTCTGTCTGTTATAATGTGGAGGGGGAGGGGGGAGATGTCTCTGTCTGTTATAATGTGGAGGAGGAGGAGGGAGATGTCTCTGTCTGTTATAATGTGGAGGAGGAGGAGGGAGATGTCTCTGTCTGTTATAATGTGGAGGAGGAGATGTCTCTGTCTGTTATAATGTGGAGGAGGAGGGAGATGTCTCTGTCTGTTATAATGTGGAGGTGGAGGAGGGAGATGTCTCTGTCTGTTATAATGTGGAGGAGGAGGAGGGAGATGTCTCTGTCTGTTATAATGTGGAGGAGGAGGGAGATGTCTCTGTCTGTTATAATGTGGAGGAGGAGGGAGATGTCTCTGTCTGTTATAATGTGGAGGAGGAGGAGGGAGATGTCTCTGTCTGTTATAATGTGGAGGAGGAGGAGGGAGATGTCTCTGTCTGTTATAATGTGGAGGAGGAGGGGGGAGATGTCTCTGTCTGTTATAATGTGGAGGAGGAGGGGGGAGATGTCTCTGTCTGTTATAATGTGGAGGAGGAGGGAGATGTCTCTGTCTGTTATAATGTGGAGGAGGAGGAGGGAGATGTCTCTGTCTGTTATAATGTGGAGGAGGAGGAGGGAGATGTCTCTGTCTGTTATAATGTGGAGGAGGAGGGGGGAGATGTCTCTGTCTGTTATAATGTGGAGGAGGGGGGAGATGTCTCTGTCTGTTATAATGTGGAGGAGGAGGAGGGAGATGTCTCTGTCTGTTATAATGTGGAGGAGGAGGAGGGAGATGTCTCTGTCTGTTATAATGTGGAGGAGGAGGAGGGAGATGTCTCTGTCTGTTATAATGTGGAGGAGGAGGAGGGAGATGTCTCTGTCTGTTATAATGTGGAGGAGGAGGGAGATGTCTCTGTCTGTTATAATGTGGAGGAGGAGGAGGGAGATGTCTCTGTCTGTTATAATGTGGAGGAGGAGGAGGGAGATGTCTCTGTCTGTTATAATGTGGAGGAGGAGGGGGGAGATGTCTCTGTCTGTTATAATGTGGAGGAGGAGGGGGGAGATGTCTCTGTCTGTTATAATGTGGAGGAGGAGGAGGGAGATGTCTCTGTCTGTTATAATGTGGAGGAGGAGGGGGGAGATGTCTCTGTCTGTTATAATGTGGAGGAGGAGGGGGGAGATGTCTCTGTCTGTTATAATGTGGAGGAGGAGGGGGGAGATGTCTCTGTCTGTTATAATGTGGAGGAGGAGGAGGGAGATGTCTCTGTCTGTTATAATGTGGAGGAGGAGGGAGATGTCTCTGTCTGTTATAATGTGGAGGAGGAGGAGGGAGATATCTCTGTCTGTTATAATGTGGAGGAGGAGGAGGGAGATGTCTCTGTCTGTTATAATGTGGAGGAGGAGGGAGATGTCTCTGTCTGTTATAATGTGGAGGAGGAGGAGGGAGATGTCTCTGTCTGTTATAATGTGGAGGAGGAGGGAGATGTCTCTGTCTGTTATAATGTGGAGGAGGAGGAGGGAGATATCTCTGTCTGTTATAATGTGGAGGAGGAGGAGGGAGATGTCTCTGTCTGTTATAATGTGGAGGAGGAGGGAGATGTCTCTGTCTGTTATAATGTGGAGGAGGAGGGAGATGTCTCTGTCTGTTATAATGTGGAGGAGGAGGAGGGAGATATCTCTGTCTGTTATAATGTGGAGGAGGAGGAGGGAGATGTCTCTGTCTGTTATAATGTGGAGGAGGAGGGAGATGTCTCTGTCTGTTATAATGTGGAGGAGGAGGAGGGAGATGTCTCTGTCTGTTATAATGTGGAGGAGGAGGAGGGAGATGTCTCTGTCTGTTATAATGTGGAGGAGGGAGATGTCTCTGTCTGTTATAATGTGGAGGAGGAGGGAGATGTCTCTGTCTGTTATAATGTGGAGGAGGAGGAGGGAGATGTCTCTGTCTGTTATAATGTGGAGGAGGAGGAGGGAGATGTCTCTGTCTGTTATAATGTGGAGGAGGGAGATGTCTCTGTCTGTTATAATGTGGAGGAGGAGGGAGATGTCTCTGTCTGTTATAATGTGGAGGAGGAGGGAGATGTCTCTGTCTGTTATAATGTGGAGGAGGAGGGAGATGTCTCTGTCTGTTATAATGTGGAGGAGGAGGAGGGAGATATCTCTGTCTGTTATAATGTGGAGGAGGAGGAGGGAGATGTCTCTGTCTGTTATAATGTGGAGGAGGAGGGAGATGTCTCTGTCTGTTATAATGTGGAGGAGGAGGAGGGAGATGTCTCTGTCTGTTATAATGTGGAGGAGGAGGAGGGAGATGTCTCTGTCTGTTATAATGTGGAGGAGGAGGAGGAGATGTCTCTGTCTGTTATAATGTGGAGGAGGAGGGAGATGTCTCTGTCTGTTATAATGTGGAGGAGGAGGGAGATGTCTCTGTCTGTTATAATGTGGAGGAGGAGGGAGATGTCTCTGTCTGTTATAATGTGGAGGAGGAGGGAGATGTCTCTGTCTGTTATAATGTGGAGGAGGAGGGAGATGTCTCTGTCTGTTATAATGTGGAGGAGGAGGAGGGAGATGTCTCTGTCTGTTATAATGTGGAGGAGGAGGAGGGAGATGTCTCTGTCTGTTATAATGTGGAGGTGGAGGGGGGAGATGTCTCTGTCTGTTATAATGTGGAGGAGGAGGAGGGAGATGTCTCTGTCTGTTATAATGTGGAGGAGGAGGAGGGAGATGTCTCTGTCTGTTATAATGTGGAGGAGGAGGGGGGAGATGTCTCTGTCTGTTATAATGTGGAGGTGGAGATGTCTCCTCTCCTCTCCTCTCTTCTCACAGGGCAGAAAAGACATTAAGAAAGGTAACATCTGTCTCATTGAACTAAGCCTGCAGCTACAGCGAACAACCTGTCATGTGTCAGACAGTGGTGATTCCTCCTCAGTAAAGTCAACGAGACAGTCCAGTGTGTTAACAGAGTGCTGTAGTCCAGTGTGTTATGTGTGTTAACAGAGTGCTGTAGTCCAGTGTGTTAACAGAGTGCTGTAGTCCAGTGTGTTAACAGAGTGCTGTAGTCCAGTGTGTTAACAGAGTGCTGTAGTCCAGTGTGTTAACAGAGTGCTGTAGTCCAGTGTGTTAACAGAGTGTTGTAGTCCAGTGTGTTAACAGAGTGCTGTAGTCCAGTGTGTTATGTGTGTTAACAGAGTGCTGTAGTCCAGTGTTTTAACAGAGTGCTGTAGTCCAGTGTTTTAACAGAGTGCTGTAGTCCAGTGTGTTAACAGAGTGTTGTAGTCCAGTGTGTTAACAGAGTGCTGTAGTCCAGTGTGTTAACAGAGTGCTGTAGTCCAGTGTGTTATGTGTGTTAACAGAGTGTTGTAGCAGTGTGTTGTGCTGTAGTCCAGTGTGTTAACAGAGTGCTGTAGTCCAGTGTGTTAACAGAGTGCTGTAGTCCAGTGTGTTATGTGTGTTAACAGAGTGTTGTAGTCCAGTGTGTTAACAGAGTGTTGTAGTCCAGTGTGTTAACAGAGTGCTGTAGTCCAGTGTGTTAACAGAGTGCTGTAGTCCAGTGTGTTAACAGAGTGCTGTAGTCCAGTGTGTTAACAGAGTGCTGTAGTCCAGTGTGACTCCAGCACCTCTGTGTTCTTAAATGACGGAGACTCATGAAGGCATTCAGATGTGCATCTGACTAGGTATCCTCCTTTCCCTTCTCTGAGAGTATTATGTTCTGACACACACACACACACACACACACACACACACACACACACACACACACACACACACACACACACACACACACACACACACACACACACACACACACACACACACACCCACCCACCCACACGCCCACACACACGCCCACACACACGCCCACACACACACACACACACCCACGCCCACACACCAGTAGAACTAGTTATGTTCCTTCTGTCTCCACGTATTAAAGACAAGGCACATTCCTTGAACACAAACAACAGATGAAGGACTGAACGTTGTTATTTTGGAGAACGGCTCAACGACGTCTTTCAGATTACAAGGTGGTCATTTTCTGATGGGATTTTCTCACCTTTTTCTAACAAAAGGGAATTGACTGACAGCAGCTGTTGTGTTGTCATCCAGAGGATCTCTCTGATGTCAGCATGTCACTACTACTCCGAGGTTCACAGTAAGCTAGCGTAACCATAGTGATGGGATTCCACTGAAGATCAGACGCACAAAACAAGAAGAAATTCAGCAACTTTATTTTCAAGAAACCAATTTCTCCTCAACTGTTTTCTTACGGAGCAGTATGAGAAATACTGCACAACCATTTCCAAGAACCTTTTTGAGGAATAGCAACTTGACTTAACTTTCTTCATCAGTCTATAGTTAAGGATTAGCAACTTGACTTAACTTTCTTCATCAGTCTATAGTTAAGGATTAGCAACTTGACTTAACTTTCTTCATCAGTCTATAGTTAAGGATTAGCAACTTGACTTAACTTTCTTCATCAGTCTATAGTTAAGGATTAGCAACTTGACTTAACTTTCTTCATCAGTCTATAGTTAAGGATTAGCAACTTGACTTAACTTTCTTCATCAGTCTATAGTTAAGGATTAGCAACTTGACTTAACTTTCTTCATCAGTCTATAGTTAAGGATTAGCAACTTGACTTAACTTTCTTCATCAGTCTATAGTTAAGGATTAGCAACTTGACTTAACTTTCTTCATCAGTCTATAGTTAAGGATTAGCAACTTGACTTAACTTTCTTCATCAGTCTATAGTTAAGGATTAGCAACTTGACTTAACTTTCTTCATCAGTCTATAGTTAAGGATTAGCAACTTGACTTAACTTTCTTCATCAGTCTATAGTTAAGGATTAGCAACTTGACTTAACTTTCTTCATCAGTCTATAGTTAAGGATTAGCAACTTGACTTAACTTTCTTCATCAGTCTATAGTTAAGGATTAGCAACTTGACTTAACTTTCTTCATCAGTCTATAGTTAAGGATTAGCAACTTGACTTAACTTTCTTCATCAGTCTATAGTTAAGGATTAGCAACTTGACTTAACTTTCTTCATCAGTCTATAGTTAAGGAAAACATACATTTCTTCTTTAGGAAGGTTTTGTGAATTTGGGCTGTGATGTCACTGTTGACATCTCCTTGGCAACACAGTTCATGTCAACACATCAGAGACAATCAACGCTAACTCAAAGGATAAGACACCTTTCTCTCACCGTTCTCACACTGAACACAAAGACAGGAGACTAATATCCACATCAGCCTTTCTCTGTTGCTACGGTAACACAAAACAGTGTGGTTCAGTTGTGAAGGACGTGATTGAGTCTGTCTATAACACAACCACACCCTTACCTGAGAAAGAGAAAACCCCTCGTGGTTAAGATTGTGCAAACCTGATCCTAGATCTGTGGTTAAGTTAGTTTCTAATGGTTCAGGTTAAGATTGGGCAAACCTGATCCTAGACCTGTGGTTAAGTTAGTTTCTAATGGTTCAGGTTAAGATTGGGCAAACCTGATCCTAGACCTGTGGTTAAGTTAGTTTCTAATGGTTCAGGTTAAGATTGGGCAAACCTGATCCTAGACCTGTGGTTAAGTTAGTTAATAAGATAGATATGCGGTTGGGGGCAAGTCCAGGAAGAACTTTATCCACATTTTGTTACATTACAGCCTTAATCTAAAATGGATGAAATAAATGTTGTTCCTCATCAATCTACACACAATACCCCATAACGACATCACAATACCCCATAACGACATCACAATACCCCATAATGACATCACAATACCCCATAACGACATCACAATACCCCATAACGACATCACAATACCCCATAACGACATCACAATACCCCATAACGACATCACAATACCCCATAATGTAACGACATCACAATACCCCATAACGACATCACAATACCCCATAACGACAAAAAGAAAAGAGGTTTTTACAAATTTTAGCAAATGTATTCAAATAAAAAATAAAAAATATCTTATATGAGACTCGAAATTGAGCTCAGGTGCATCCTGTTTCCTTTGATCATCCTTGAGATGTTTCTACAACTTGATTGGAGTCCACCTGCAGTAAATTCATTTGATTGGACATGACTCAGAAAGGCACACACCTGTCTATATAAGGTCCCAGAGATGAAAGTGCATGTCAGAGCAGAAACTAAGCCATGAGGTTGAAGGAATTATCTGTAGAGCTCTGTGACAGGATTGTGTCGAGGCACAGATCTGAGGAAGGGTACCATAACATTTCTGCAGCATTGAATGCCAAGCCTCACGTCTGGAGGAAACCTAGCACCATCCCTACAGTGAAGCACGGTGGTGGTAGCATCATGCTGTGGGGATGTTTTTCAGTGTCAGGAACTGGGAGACTAGTCAGGATCGAGGGAAAGATGAACGGAGCAGAGTACAGAGAAATCCTTGATGAAAACCTGCTCCAGAGCGCTCAGGACCTCCGACTGGGGTGAAGGTTCACTTTCCAACAGGACAACGACACTAAGCACACAGCCAAGAGAACGCAGGAGTGGCTTCTGGACAGGTCTCTGAATGTCCTTGAGTGGCCCAGCCAGGGCCCGGACTTGAACCCGATCGAACATCTCTGGAGAGACCTGAAAATAGCTGTGCAGCGACGCTCCCCATCCAACCTGACAGAGCTTGAGAGGATCTGCAGAGAAGAATAGGAGAAACTCCCCAAATACAGGTGTGCAAAGTTTGTAGCATCATACCCAAGAAGACTCGAGTCTGTAATCGCTGCCAAAGGTGCTTTAACAAAGTACTGAGTAAAGGGTCTGAATACTTCTGTAATACTTTCCGTTTTTTTAAATTTGCAAACCTGTCTAAAAACCAGTTTTTGCTTTGTCATTATGGGGTACTGTGTGTAGATTGATGAGGGTAAAGAACTCTTTAATCCATTTTAGAATAAGACTGTATGTGGAACAAGGGCGTAAGGAATCTAGGCTATTTCTTCCTACAACCACAGAGTTGTCAGTCACACCCTAGCTGGCTACACCCTGCAGTGCTTTACGTCTGAGGTAAAACATTTTCCATCCAGAAGAAAATGTCTGTTTGTGCTGTAACAGAAGGAGCCAGAGACTCAGCTGGAGCACTGACACATCTGGTATGGAGAGAGACTCGGCTGGAACACTGACACATCTGGTATGGAGAGAGACTCGGCTGGAACACTGACACATCTGGTATGGAGAGAGACTCAGCTGGAACACTGACACGTCTGGTATGGAGAGAGACTCGGCTGGAACATTGACGTCAGTTGTTAAATCCACTTCAATCAGTGTAGATGAAGGGAAGGAGACAGGTTAAAGAAGGGAGTTTTAAGCCTTGAGACAATTAAGACGTGGATTGTGTATGTGTGCCATTCAGAGGATGAATGGACAAGACAAAACAATTAAGTGCCTTGGAACAGCGTATGGTGGCAGGTTCCAGGCGCACCGGTTTGTGTCAAGAACTGCAATGCTGCTGGGTTTTTCACGCTCAACAGTTTCCTGTGTATATCAATATTGGTCGACCACCCAAAGGACATCCAGCCAACTTGACACAACTGTGGGAAACATTGGAGTCAACATGGACCAGCATCCCTGTGGATGGGGGTTTAATTAGAAATGTGTTTTTAATATTTGGTATACTCAGTGTATATCATATATCACCCTCGTTATAGCCCAACTCCTAACCATATACAATACCCTCTTTATAGCTCAACTCCTAACCATATATATCACCCTCGGTATAGCTCAACTCCTAACCATATACAATACCCTCATTATAGCCCAACTCCTAACCATATATATCACCCTCGTTATAGCCCAACTCCTAACCATATATATCACCCTCAGTATAGCTCAACTCCTAACCATATATATCACCCTCGGTATAGCCCAACTCCTAACCATAAATATCACCCTCGGTATAGCCCAACTCCTAACCATATATATCACCCTCGTTATAGCTCAACTCCTAACCATATATATCACCCTCGTTATAGCTCAACTCCTAACCATATATATCACCCTCGTTATAGCTCAACTCCTAACCATATATATCACCCTCGTTATAGCCCAACTCCTAACCATATATCACCCCCGGTATAGCCCAACTTCTAACCAGATATATCACCCTCGTTATAGCTCAACTCCTAACCATATATATCACCCTCGGTATAGCTCAACTCCTAACCATATATATCACCCTCGTTATAGCCCAACTCCTAACCATATACAATACCCTCGTTATAGCTCAACTCCTAACCATATATATCACCCTCGTTATAGCCCAACGCCTGACCAGATAAACTGTATCACCCCCGTTATAGCCCAACACCTGACCAGATAAACTGTATCACCCCCGTTATAGCCCAACACCTCACCATATACTGTATCACCCCCGTTATAGCCCAACACCTCACCAGATATACTGTATCACCCCCGTTATAGCCCAACACCTCACCAGATAAACTGTATCACCCCCGTTATAGCCCAACACCTCACCAGATGTATCACCCCCGTTATAGCCCAACACCTGACCAGATGTATCACCCCCGTTATAGCCCAACACCTGACCAGATGTATCACCCCCGTTATAACCCAATGCCTGACAAGGATGTTTCCCTCTAGGTGTCTGACTGGAAGAGACTGACTCAAAATGAACCAGACATTTTGTATAGCACTGCCAAGTGCCAACTGATGGAAAAGATTAGAAGCCTGTTTTAAACACATTCAATTCCAGGAGTGTTAGTTTATTGTGAAGCGCAAAGTGGCTATGCAGGAGCAAAGAAAACACAAGATTACGATACAGGTCTATGGTATTGGAACAGACTAGCAGCCTGTCCAGGGGGTGCACCTGTATCAAGCTGTGTCATACTACAGAACCAGGAGATAGGCTCCTGCTCCTACGAGCCTCTCATCTAGGAGCAGTCCTTTTCCCATAAACCTCTCCATAGTGAGGGAAGTGAAACGTCTTGTTGTAAAGGGCATGAAGCCGAGAGAGAGCGAGAGACTCAGCAGAGAGAGAGAGAGAGAGACTCAGCAGAGAGAGAGAGAGAGAGACAATAGGGAGGGAGAGAAAACAGAGAGAGATAAGAGAAGGAGAAGAGAAATGGATAGAAGGACCGATCGATGGAGAGAAATAAGGAGAAAGACAGAGACACAGAGGTAGAGAGATCGATAGAGACATTGCTCTCTGTCCGTCTCTTTCTCTCTCTTGTGTCTCTATCCATTTCTCTACCCGTCTCTGTCTTTCTCCTTACTTTCTATCCATTTCTCTTCTCCTTCTCTATGTCTCTCCGTTTCTCTCTCCCTCCCTACTGTCCCTCTGCTGAGTCTCTCTCTCCCTCCCTACTGTCTCTCTCTCTCTCTGCTGAGTTTCTCTCTCCCTCCCTAATGTCTCTCTCTCTCTCTGCTGAGTCTCTCTCTCTCTCTCTGCTGAGTTTCTCTCTCCCTCCCTACTGTCTCTCTCTCTCTGCTGAGTTTCTCTCTCCCTCCCTACTGTCTCTCTCTCTCTCTGCTGAGTCTCTCTCTCTCTCTCTCTCTCTGCTGAGTTTCTCTCTCCCTCCCTACTGTCCCTCTCTCTCTCTGCTGAGTTTCTCTCGCTCTCCCTACTGTCTCTCTCTCTCTCTGCTGAGTTTCTCTCTCCCTCCCTACTGTCTCTCTCTCTCTTTGCTGAGTTTCTCTCTCCCTCCCTACTGTCTCTCTCTCTCTCTGCTGAGCCTCTGTCTCAGAGGAGGGCTGTATGTTCATGTCATAACATGTTCTGCTAACAGCTAGCTGGGTTGTGTCATTCCCATTCAAACACATCAGGAGTTGTTTGGACCTGGCTGGCTAAATGACTGACTGCTCTCTATCATTCTCTGCCTGTCCCTCTCTCTGCCTGTCCCTCTCTCCGCCTGTCCCTCTCTCCGCCTGTCCCTCTCTCCGCCTGTCCCTCTCTCTGCCTGTCCCTCTCTCTGCCTGTCCCTCTCTCTGCCTGTCCCTCTCTCTGCCTGTCCCTCTCTCTGCCTGTCCCTCTCTCAGTCATTTAGCCAGCCAGGTCCAAACAACTCCTGATGTGTTTGAATGGGAATGACACAACCCAGCTAGCTGTTAGCAGAACATGTTATGACATGAACAAACATCCCTCATTCATACACTACCTCCTCTGAATCAACACTACCTCCTCTGAATCAACACTACCTCCTCTGAATCAACACTACCTCCTCTGAATCAACACTACCTCCTCTGAATCAACACACTACCTCCTCTGAATCAACACTACCTCCTCTGAATCAACACACTACCTCCTCTGAATCAACACTACCTCCTCTGAATCAACACTACCTCCTCTGAATCAACACTACCTCCTCTGAATCAACACACCACCTCCTCTGAATCAACACACCACCTCCTCTGAATCAACACACCACCTCCTCTGAATCAACACACCACCTCCTCTGAATCAACACACCACCTCCTCTGAATCAACACACCTCCTCTGAATCAACACACCACCTCCTCTGAATCAACACACCACCTCCTCTGAATCAACACACCACCTCCTCTGAATCAACACACCACCTCCTCTGAATCAACACACCACCTCCTCTGAATCAACACACCACCTCCTCTGAATCAACACACCACCTCCTCTGAATCAACACACCACCTCCTCTGAATCAACACACCACCTCCTCTGAATCAACACACCACCTCCTCTGAATCAACACACCACCTCCTCTGAATCAACACACCACCTCCTCTGAATCAACACACCACCTCCTCTGAATCAACACACCACCTCCTCTGAATCAACACACCACCTCCTCTGAATCAACACACCACCTCCTCTGAATCAACACACCACCTCCTCTGAATCAACACACCACCTCCTCTGAATCAACACACCACCTCCTCTGAATCAACACACCACCTCCTCTGAATCAACACACCACCTCCTCTGAATCAACACACTACCTCCTCTGAATCAACACTAGCAGCCCTGCTCAGAATAGTTCATGACAGTCCTCTATGTGAAGGCTGACAGGGAACATTAGGGTGGTGTTACACCACCAGGTTAATAATGCCTGGCTCTTTCACTGCTCTTTACTTGAAAAGACCAATAGACTCATACAGGCCTTCCCCTCTTATCCCTAACTAGTAACAGACCAATAGACTCATACAGGCCTTCCCCTCTTATCCCTAACTAGTAACAGACCAATAGACTCATACAGGCCTTCTCCTCTTATCCCTAACTAGTAACAGACCAATAGACTCATACAGGCCTACTCCTCTTATCCCTAACTAGTAACAGACCAATAGACTCATACAGGCCTTCCCCTCTTATCCCTAACTAGTAACAGACCAATAGACTCATACAGGCCTTCTCCTCTTATCCCTAACTAGTAACAGACCAATAGACTCATACAGGCCTTCTCCTCTTATCCCTAACTAGTAACAGACCAATAGACTCATACAGGCCTTCTCCTCTTATCCCTAACTAGTAACAGACCAATAGACTCATACAGGCCTTCCCCTCTTATCCCTAACTAGTAACAGACCAATAGACTCATACAGGCCTTCCCCTCTTATCCCTAACTAGTAACAGACCAATAGACTCATACAGGCCTTCCCCTCTTATCCCTAACTAGTAACAGACCAATAGACTCATACAGGCCTTCTCCTCTTATCCCTAACTAGTAACAGACCAATAGACTCATACAGGCCTTCCCCTCTTATCCCTAACTAGTAACAGACCAATAGACTCATACAGGCCTTCTCCTCTTATCCCTAACTAGTAACAGACCAATAGACTCATACAGGCCTTCCCCTCTTATCCCTAACTAGTAACAGACAACAGCATACCTTAATCATCTAGCCTGAATAGAAGAAGTAACACATTATTTAGAGTATTACTGTATCAATCAACTAAAACACGTATAAATATGTTTCTTGGCCAGAATAAAACCGGTTCTGTTTTCATCCTACTGAGAGCCTGGCTGTGGTCTATGATGTAATGTAGACGGTACTGAGCGGTCGGGTCAACCACAGTGAAGGACGCAGGCAGGACACAGAGAGGTACACAACAACATTAATAATAGCCTCCGTCTGTGTGTGTCTGTCCGTCCAGCACCAGGCCTCTGTTACATCAGTGCTACAGACCTCAGCATAAGGACAGGCTTACTGTGTGTCTGTCCGTCCAGCACCAGGGCTCTGTTACATCAGTGCTACAGACCTCAGCATAAGGACAGGCTTACTGTGTGTGTCTGTCCGTCCAGCACCAGGGCTCTGTTACATCAGTGCTACAGACCTCAGCATAAGGACAGGCTTACTGTGTGTGTCTGTCCGTCCAGCACCAGGGCTCTGTTACATCAGTGCTACAGACCTCAGCATAAGGACAGGCTTACTGTGTGTGTCTGTCCGTCCAGCACCAGGGCTCTGTTACATCAGTGCTACAGACCTCAGCATAAGGACAGGCTTACTGTGTGTGTCTGTCCGTCCAGCACCAGGGTTCTGTTACATCAGTGCTACAGACCTCAGCATTAGGACAGGCTTACTGTGTGTGTCTGTCCGTCCAGCACCAGGGTTCTGTTACATCAGTGCTACAGACCTCAGCATAAGGACAGGCTTACTGTGTGTTGCTTGGTTACAAAGCCTACAGCTAAAAATAAATGACTCCGGTATTAAAACGGTCATAAAATGACACTGGTCTAAACTCAAACTGAAACAGCAGGTAACCCTATAAAAACAACTGTCTGTCTGTCTGTTAACAGCAGGTAACCCTATGAAAACCACCAACTGTCTGTCTGTCTGTTAACAGCAGGTAACCCTATAAAACCACCAACTGTCTGTCTGTCTGTCTGTCTGTTAACACAGGTAAACCTATAAAACCACCAACTGTCTGTCTGTCTGTCTGTTAACAGGTAAACCTATAAAACCACTGTCTGTCTGTCTGTCTGTCAACAGGTAAACCTATAAAACCACCAACTGTCTGTCTGTCTGTCTGTTTGTCAACAGGTAAACCTATAAAACCACCAACTGTCTGTCTGTCTGTCTGTTAACAGGTAAACCTATAAAACCACCAACTGTCTGTCTGTCTGTCTGTTAACAGGTAAACCTATAAAACCACCAACTGTCTGTCTGTCTGTCTGTTAACAGGTAAACCTATAAAACCACCGTCTGTCTGTCTGTCTGTCAACAGGTAAACCTATAAAACCACCAACTGTCTGTCTGTCTGTCTGTCTGTTACAGCAGGTAACCCTATCAAAACCACCAACTGTCTGTCTGTCTGTCTGTTAACAGGTAAACCTATAAAACCACCGTCTGTCTGTCTGTCAACAGTGTTTATTGTCTCTCTCTTCACTCCTCTGAGGTAAAATAGACACTGGATCCTGTTGGAAGGAATCAAGCAATCAAAGTAGGTAAATACAACAGAAACAAGAGGATTCTTACCTTCTTCTGGTACCACACCACAGCATCTCGCACTTTGGACGCCATTTACATGTCAGAGGTCACCAGCTGGGGCATTTTAGGCTGTAAAACGGAGAGAACGAGAGAGAGAGAGAGAACGAGAGATCAGTCAATGAGGAGTCTGTGTTGCTTCGCATAGCTTTTAAAGCCTCTACCTGCTGGGCAGGTGTGTCATGCTCTGTGACATCACACACACACACACACACACACACACCTCATTAATAGTGGGGCGAGCCTTTGAGAGGAACAGGCAGTCTCTCTTGACAGTACCTTGGCTCCCGCGACATATACACACACACGAAGTAGAGAAGCTAATTAGGAAGCTGGCAGGGCTGTGTTGCTGCCACCATCCTATTCATATTCAATACCAGACACACAGAACGGTCAGCAGAGAAGCTGGTCTGGTCAGAGCTCAGACTGAGGGGAGTTAGTCTCTCTCTCTAAACAGATGGACTCTTATGTGAAGGGGAATCAGTCTCTCTCTCTCTAAACAGATGGGCTGTTATGTGAAGGGGAGTCAGTCTCTCTCTCTCTAAACAGATGGGCTGTTATGTGAAGGGGAGTCAGTCTCTCTCTCTAAACAGATGGGCTGTTATGTGAAGGGGAGTCAGTCTCTCTCTCTCTAAACAGATGGGCTGTTATGTGAAGGGGAGTCAGTCTCTCTCTCTCTAAACAGATGGGCTGTTATGTGAAGGGGAGTCAGTCTCAATTCAATTCAATTCAATTCAAGGGGCTTTATTGGCATGGGAAACATGTGTTAACATTGCCAAAGCAAGTGAGGTAGATAATACACAAAAGTGAAATAAACAATACAAATTAACAGTAAACATTACACATACAGAAGTTTCAAAACAAGAAAGACATTACAAATGTCATATTATATATATACAGTGTTGTAACAATGTACAAATGGTTAAAGCACACAAGTTAAAATAAATAAGCATAAATATGGGTTGTATTTACAATGGTGTTTGTTCTTCACTGGTTGCCCTTTTCTTGTGGCAACAGGTCACAAATCTTGCTGCTGTGATGGCACACTGTGGAATTTCACCCAGTAGATATGGGAGTTTATCAAAATTGGATTTGTTTTCAAATTCTTTGTGGATCTGTGTAATCTGAGGGAAATATGTCTCTCTAATATGGTCATACATTGGGCAGGAGGTTAGGAAGTGCAGCTCAGTTTCCACCTCATTTTGTGGGCAGTGAGCACATAGCCTGTCTTCTCTTGAGAGCCATGTCTGCCTACGGCGGCCTTTCTCAATAGCAAGGCTATGCTCACTGAGTCTGTACATAGTCAAAGCTTTCCTTAAGTTTGGGTCAGTCACAGTGGTCAGGTATTCTGCCACTGTGTACTCTCTGTTTAGGGCCAAATAGCATTCTAGTTTGCTCTGTTTTTTTGTTAATTCTTTCCAATGTGTCAAGTAATTATCTTTTTGTTTTCTCATGATTTGGTTGGGTCTAATTGTGCTGTTGTCCTGGGGCTCTGTGGGGTGTGTTTGTGTTTGTGAACAGAGCCCTAGGACCAGCTTGCTTAGGGGACTCTTCTCCAGGTTCATCTCTCTGTAGGTGATGGCTTTGTTATGGAAGGTTTGGGAATCGCTTCCTTTTAGGTGGTTGTAGAATTTAACGGCTCTTTTCTGGATTTTGATAATTAGTGGGTATCGGCCTAATTCTGCTCTGCATGCATTATTTGGTGTTCTACGTTGTACACGGAGGATATTTTTGCAGAATTCTGCATGCAGAGTCTCAATTTGGTGTTTGTCCCATTTTGTGAAATCTTGGTTGGTGAGCGGACCCCAGACCTCACAACCATAAAGGGCAATGGGCTCTATGACTGATTCAAGTATTTTTAGCCAGATCCTAATTGGTATGTTGAAATTTATGTTCCTTTTGATGGCATAGAATGCCCTTCTTGCCTTGTCTCTCAGATCGTTCACAGCTCTGTGGAAGCTACCTGTGGTGCTGATGTTTAGGCCGAGGTATGTATAGTTTTTTGTGTGCTCTAGGGCAACGGTGTCTAGATGGAATTTGTGGTCCTGGCGACTGGACCTTTTTTGGAACACCATTATTTTGGTCTTACTGAGATTTACTGTCAGGGCCCAGGTCTGACAGAATCTGTGCAGAAGATCTAGGTGCTGTTGTAGGCCCTCCTTGGTTGGTGACAGAAGCACCAGATCATCAGCAAACAGTAGACATTTGACTTCGGATTCTAGTAGGGTGAGACCGGGTGCTGCAGACTGTTCTAATGCTCGCGCCAATTCATTGATATATATGTTGAAGAGGGTGGGGCTTAAGCTGCATCCCTGTCTCACCCCACGACCCTGTGAGAAGAAATGTGTGTGTCTTTTGCCAATTTTAACCGCACACTTGTTGTTTGTGTACATGGATTTTATAATGTCGTATGTTTTACCCCCAACACCACTTTCCATCAATTTGTATAGCAGACCCTCATGCCAAATTGAGTCGAAGGCTTTTTTGAAATCAACAAAGCATGAGAAGACTTTGCCTTTGTTTTGGTTTGTTTGGTTGTCAATTAGGGTGTGTAGGGTGAATACATGGTCTGTTGTACGGTAATTTGGTAAAAAGCCAATTTGACATTTGCTCAGTACATTGTTTTCATTGAGGAAATGTACGAGTCTGCTGTTAATGATAATGCAGAGGATTTTCCCAAGGTTACTGTTGACGCATATTCCACGGTAGTTATTGGGGTCAAATTTGTCTCCACTTTTGTGGATTGGGGTGATCAGTCCTTGGTTCCAAATATTGGGGAAGATGCCAGAGCTAAGGACGATGTTAAAGAGTTTTAATATAGCCAATTGGAATTTGTTGTCTGTATATTTGATCATTTCATTAAGGATACCATCAACACCACAGGCCTTTTTGGGTTGGAGGGTTTTTATTTTGTCCTGTAACTCATTCAAGGTAATTGGAGAATCCAGTGGGTTCTGGTAGTCTTTAATAGTTGATTCTAGGATTTGTATTTGATCATGTATATGTTTTTGCTCTTTATTCTTTGTTATAGAGCCAAAAAGATTGGAGAAGTGGTTTACCCATACATCTCCATTTTGGATAGATAATTCTTCGTGTTGTTGTTTGTTTAGTGTTTTCCAATTTTCCCAGAATTGGTTAGAGTCTATGGATTCTTCAATTACATTGAGCTGATTTCTGACGTGCTGTTCCTTCTTTTTCCGTAGTGTATTTCTGTATTGTTTTAGTGATTCACCATAGTGAAGGCGTAGACTCAGGTTTTCCGGGTCTCTATGTTTTTGGTTGGACAGGTTTCTCAATTTATTTCTTAGATTTTTGCATTCTTTATCAAACCATTTGTCATTGTTGTTCATTTTCTTCGGTTTTCTATTTGAGATTTTTAGATTTGATAGGGAAGCTGAGAGGTCAAAAATACTGTTAAGATTTTCTACTGCTAAGTTTACACCTTCACTATTGCAGTGGAACGTTTTACCCAGGAAGTTGTCTAAAAGGGATTGAATTTGCTGTTGCCTAATTGTTTTTTGGTAGGTTTCCAAACTGCATTCCTTCCATCTATAGCATTTCTTAATGTTACTCAGTTCCTTTGGCTTTGATGCCTCATGATTGAGTATTGCTCTGTTCAAGTAGACTGTGATTTTGCTGTGGTCTGATAGGGGTGTCAGTGGGCTGACTGTGAACGCTCTGAGAGACTCTGGGTTGAGGTCAGTGATAAAGTAGTCTACAGTGCTACTGCCAAGAGATGAGCTATAGGTGTACCTACCATAGGAGTCCCCTCGAAGCCTACCATTGACTATGTACATACCCAGCGTGCGACAGAGCTGCAGGAGTTGTGACCCGTTTTTGTTGGTTATGTTGTCATAGTTGTGCCTAGGTGGGCATATGGGGGAGGGAATGCTGTCACCTCCAGGTAGGTGTTTGTCCCCCTGTGTGCTGAGGGTGTCAGGTTCCTGTCCAGTTCTGGCATTTAGGTCGCCACAGACTAATACATGTCCCTGGGCCTGGAAATGATTGATTTCCCCCTCCAGGATGGAGAAGCTGTCTTCATTAAAGTATGGGGATTCTAGTGGGGGGATATAGGTAGCACACAGGAGGACATTTTTCTCTGTTAAGATAATTTCCTTTTGAATTTCTAGCCAAATGTAAAATGTTCCTGTTTTGATTAATTTAATGGAGTGAGTTAGGTCTGCTCTATACCAAATTAGCATTCCCCCTGAGTCCCTTCCCTGTTTCACACCTGGTAGTTTGGTGGATGGGACTACCAGCTCTCTGTAACCTAGAGGGCAACCAGTGGGTCCGTCTCCTCTATACCATGTTTCTTGCAGGATGACAATGTCTGCATTACCGATTTCTTTGGTGAAGTCCGGGTTCCTGCTCTTTAGGCCAAAGGCAGATGACCTCAGACCTTGGATATTCCAGGATGATATAGTGAAGGCTTTTTGTTCCATAAAGTGTCCAATGTTGTTGGTCGGGGTTTGGCCTCAGGCCAGTAAGTGTGAGCAGAGCCTGCTGAGCATCTGGTACATGCCGTTGGCTTGGGCGAGTGTAAGAGTGGGGGTTGGGCCTGTTTGCCCGCTCACTACCTGGGCGTATGTGTGACTTCCATGTTGATGCCCTCTTTGCGGGGGTGGGGTGCATGGGGTGGGCAGGAGTGGCATGGGTCTGATCTGAGGGGGCCTAAATTGGGTGTCTCTCTCTCTCTCTAAACAGATGGGCTGTTATGTGAAGGGGAGTCAGTCTCTCTCTCTAAACAGATGGGCTGTTATGTGAAGGGGAGTCAGTCTCTCTCTCTCTCTCTAAACAGATGGGCTGTTATGTGAAGGGGAGTCAGTCTCTCTCTCTCTCTAAACAAATGGGCTGTTATGTGAAGGGGAGTCAGTCTCTCTCTCTAAACAGATGGGCTGTTATGTGAAGGGGAGTCAGTCTCTCTCTCTCTCTAAACAGATGGACTGTTATGTGAAGGGGAGTCAGTCTCTCTCTCTAAACAGATGGGCTGTTATGTGAAGGGGAGTCAGTCTCTCTCTCTAAACAGATGGGCTGTTATGTGAAGGGGAGTCAGTCTCTCTCTCTAAACAGATGGACTGTTATGTGAAGGGGAGTCAGTCTCTCTCTCTAAACAGATGGACTGTTATGTGAAGGGGAGTCAGTCTCTCTCTCTAAACAGATGGGCTGTTATGTGAAGGGGAGTCAGTCTCTCTCTATCTCTAAACAGATGGGCTGTTATGTGAAGGGGAGTCAGTCTCTCTCTCTAAACAGATGGGCTGTTATGTGAAGGGGAGTCAGTCTCTCTCTCTAAACAGATGGGCTGTTATGTGAAGGGGAGTCAGTCTCTCTCTCTCTAAACAAATGGGCTGTTATGTGAAGGGGAGTCAGTCTCTCTCTCTCTCTAAACAGATGGGCTGTTATGTGAAGGGGAGTCAGTCTCTCTCTCTAAACAGATGGGCTGTTATGTGAAGGGGAGTCAGTCTCTCTCTCTAAACAGATGGGCTGTTATGTGAAGGGGAGTCAGTCTCTCTCTCTAAACAGATGGGCTGTTATGTGAAGGGGAGTCAGTCTCTCTCTCTAAACAGATGGGCTGTTATGTGAAGGGGAGTCAGTCTCTCTCTCTAAACAGATGGGCTGTTATGTGAAGGGGAGTCAGTCTCTCTCTCTAAACAGATGGGCTGTTATGTGAAGGGGAGTCAGTCTCTCTCTCTAAACAGATGGGCTGTTATGTGAAGGGGAGTCAGTCTCTCTCTCTAAACAGATGGACTGTTATGTGAAGGGGAGTCAGTCTCTCTCTCTAAACAGATGGGCTGTTATGTGAAGGGGAGTCAGTCTCTCTCTCTAAACAGATGGGCTGTTATGTGAAGGGGAGTCAGTCTCTCTCTCTCTCTAAACAGATGGGCTGTTATGTGAAGGGGAGTCAGTCTCTCTCTCTCTCTAAACAGATGGGCTGTTATGTGAAGGGGAGTCAGTCTCTCTCTCTCTCTAAACAGATGGGCTGTTATGTGAAGGGGAGTCAGTCTCTCTCTCTCTCTAAACAGATGGGCTGTTATGTGAAGGGGAGTCAGTCTCTCTCTCTAAACAGATGAGTGTTGCTTGACATTTCTCGAGGCCTGCATTCAGGTGTGTGTGCAGGTGTGTGTGTGTACGGGTGTCTGTGTGTGTACGTGCGTGTGTGTGTACGGGTGTGTGTGTGTGTGTACGGCTGTGTGTGTGTGTGTGTGTGTGTGTACGGGCATCTGTGTGTGTGTGTGTGTGTGTGTGTGTGTGTGTGTGTGTGTGTGTGTGTACGGGCATGTGTGTGTGTGTGTGTGTGTGTGTGTGTGTGTGTGTGTGTGTGTGTGTGTGTGTGTGTGTGTGTGTGTGTGTGTGTGTGTGTGTGTGTGTGTGTGTGTGTGTGTGTGTGTGTGTGTGTCGGAGTCTGAACAGGCGTGTCTTTGTGTGTCAGGCTCATAACAGAGCTACCGGTGGGTGTTGCTATGGTGACCAGTGAGCTGAGATAAGGCGGGGCTTTTTTTGTAAATGACATCGCTGAAGCCAAGCATCGGTAGGATAGTCAGTTTTACGAGCGTATGTTTGGCAGCATGAGTGAAGGAGGCATTGTTGTGAAATAGGAAGCCGATTCTAGATGTAATTTTGGATTGGAGATGCTTAATGTGAGTCTGGAAGGAGAGTTTACAGTCTAACCAGACACCTAGGTATTTGTAGAGCATGCATTTAGTTTTACTTTCATTTAAGAGCAGCTGGAGGCCACGGAAAGAGTGTTGTATGGCACTGAAACCCGTTTGGAGGTTTGTTAACACACAGTGTCCAAAGAAGAAGTATACAGAATGGTGTCGTCTGCATAGAGGTGGATCAGAGAATCAGCAAGAGCGACAAAAGAGTCGGTCCGAGAATTGAACCCTGTGGCACCCCCATAGAGACTGCCAGAGGTCCGGACAACATGCCCTCTGAATTGACACACTGAACTCTATCTGAGAAGTAGTTGGTGAACCAGGCGAGGCAGTCATTTGAGAAACCAAGGCTATTAAGTCTGCCGATAAGAATGCAATGATTGACATTCGCCAAGGTGGCTTAGCAGTTCAGACGTCTTTTTCTGTTCCGTATTGTCGTGTCCTGTATATATATATATTTACACCTTTCTTCGCATATCTTTTATTTATTTTATTATCCATTAACTCAACTACAAAAGCTTTCCTGCAACCCGCTCCACCAATTACAAAAAAGTATTATTTACCTCAATCTGAAAATCCATCGTGGAAGCTAGCCAGGGGCTAATTCAGAAGCTAGCCTGAAAGCTAACCAGAAGCTACTCCGATAGCTAGCCAGAAGCTAATCTGTAGCTGCCCCGAAATTAGCCGGTTTGCTGGCTAGCGTTGGTGTTTCAGCTGCCCACGTTTTGTGGTCATCAGCTATTCCTTTAGCTCGATAATCTACCGGCACTTTTGTGCAACGCGACTCGGACCGGAGCATTCCGGGACTTTTTTTCTCTCAGTTTCCCCGGATTCCAGCCGCAGGCTCTGGACACTTGCACCTTGATCTCGCAGCTAGCTAGCTGCAAACCGTGTGACTATTGGCTTACGTCGACCCCGGAGCAAACTCAAATCATTCTGGAGCTAGCCAGCTGAGGAGTTCCATCAGCCATTCCTGGGTACAGTCACCTATCCGGACCCGTTTCTTTTGTTGTTGCTGCAGATACGGAGCCCCTCCGGGCCTTCACGACTGACTGCCGCGACTGACTGCCGACGTTATCTGCCCGAGGGATTTATCCAACTGGCACCTCCGTCCCGACGTTACCTGAACGCTCATCTGGGGCCCGCTAATCGTTAGCTGTCTTATCGGCTGCTATCTGAATAAGTATATCGGACAACTATTATTATTATTATTATTTTTATTTTTATTTTTTTTCCTTGGGTCACTATATCTATTTTGCCAATTTGGATTGATCCCCTCTACCACACGGAACCCTACTAACCTACCGACGGAAACGCACGAGGTATCTACTAACAGACCTCCATCCTATGCTGCTACCGATAGCCATATACCCGGCCAGCTGTCTGGATCGCCACGACCCCAACCAACCTCTACTCACTGGACCCTTATTGATCACTCGATTAAGCATGCCTCTCCTTAATGTAAATATGCCTTGTCCATTGCTGTTCTGGTTAGTGTTTATTGGCTTATTTCACTGTAGAGATTCTAGCCCTGCTCACTATACCATATCCAACCTCTCAGTTCCACCACCCACATATGCGATGACATCACCTGGTTTCAATGATGTTTCTAGAGACAATATCTCTCTCATCATCACTCAATACCTAGGTTTACCTCCACTGTATTCACATCCTACCATACCTTTGTCTGTACATTATTCCTTTAAACTATTTTATCGCCCCCAGAAACTTCCTTTTACTCTCTGCTCTAGTAGCTCTAGGCGACCAATTCTCATAGCTTTTAGCCGTACCCTTATCCTACTCCTCCTCTGTTCCTCTGGTGATGTAGAGGTGAATCCAGGCCCTGCAGTACCTAGCTCCACTCCTATTCCCCAGGCGCTCTCTTTTGATGACTTCTGTAACCGTAATAGCCTTGGCTTCATGCATGTTAACATTAGAAGCCTCCTCCCTAAGTTTGTTTTGTTCACTGCTTTAGCACACTCTGCCAACCCGGATGTTTTAGCCGTGTCTGAATCCTGGCTTAGAAAGACCACCAAAAATTCAGACATTTTCATCCCCAATTACAAGATTTTCAGACAAGATAGAACGGCCAAAGGGGGCGGTGTTGCAATCTACTGCAAAGACTGCCTGCAGAGTTCTGTTTTACTATCCAGGTCTGTTCCCAAACAATTTGAACTTCTACTTTTAAAAATCCACCTCTCTAAAAACAAGTCTCTCACCGTTGCCGCCTGCTATAGACCACCCTCTGCCCCCAGCTGTGCTCTGGACACTATATGTGAACTGATTGCCCCCCATCTATCTTCAGAGCTCGTGCTGCTAGGCGACCTAAATTTTAACATGCTTAACACCTCAGCCACCCTACAATCTAAGCTTGATGCCCTCAATCTCACACAAATTATCAATGAACCTACCAGGTACCACCCCAATTCCGTAAACACGGGTACCCTCATAGATATCATCCTAACAAACTTGCCCTCCAAATACACCTCTGCTGTTTTCAACCAAGATCTCAGCGATCACTGCCTCATTGCCTGCATCCGTAATGGGTCAGCGGTCAAACGACCTCCACTCATCACTGTCAAACGCTCCCTGAAACACTTCAGCGAGCAGGCCTTTCTAATCAACCTGGCCGGGGTATCCTGGAAGGATATTGATCTCATCCCGTCAGTAGAGGATGCCTGGTCATTTTTTAAAAATGCCTTCCTCACCATCTTGAATAAGCATGCCCCATTCAAGAAATTTAGAACCAGGAACAGATATAGCCCTTGGTTCTCTCCTGACCTGACTGCCCTTAACCAACAGAAAAACATCCTATGGCGTTCTGCATTAGCATCGAACAGCCCCCGTGATATGCAACTTTTCAGGGAAGCCAGAAACCATTATACACAGGCAGTTAGAACAGCCAAGGCTTGCTTTTTCAAGCAGAAATTTGCTTCCTGCAACACAAATTCAAAAAAGTTCTGGGACACCGTAAAGTCCATGGAGAATAAGAACACCTCCTCCCAGCTTCCAACTGCTCTGAAGATAGGAAACACTGTCACCACCGACAAATCCACTATAATTGAGAATTTCAATAAGCATTTTTCTACGGCTGGCCATGCTTTCCACCTGGCTACCCCTACCCCGGACAACAGCACTGCCCTCCCCTCTGCTACTCGCCCAAGCCTTCCCCATTTCTCTTTCTCCCAAATACAGTCAGCTGATGTTCTAAATGAGCTGCAAAATCTGGACCCTTACAAATCAGCCGGGCTAGATAATCTGGACCCTTTCTTTCTAAAACTATCTGCTGAAATTGTTGCCACCCCTATTACTAGCCTCTTCAACCTCTCTTTCGTGTCGTCTGAGATCCCCAAAGATTGGAAAGCAGCTGCGGTTATCCCCCTCTTCAAAGGGGGGGACACTCTTGACCCTAACTGCTACAGACCTATATCTATCCTACCCTGCCTTTCTAAGGTCTTCGAAAGCCAAGTCAACAAACAGATTACCGACCATTTAGAATCCCACCACACCTTCTCCGCTATGCAATCTGGTTTCAGAGCTGGTCATGGGTGCACCTCAGCCACGCTCAAGGTCATAAACGATATCGTAACCGCCATCGATAGGAAACAATACTGTGCAGCCGTATTCATTGACCTGGCCAAGGCTTTTGACTCTGTCAATCACCACATCCTCATCGGCAGACTCGACAGCCTTGGTTTCTCTAATGATTGCCTCGCCTGGTTCACCAACTACTTCTCTGATCGAGTTCAGTGTGTCAAATCGGAGGGTCTGTTGTCCGGGCCTCTGGCAGTCTCTATGGGGGTGCCACAGGGTTCAATTCTTGGACCGACTCTCTTCTCTGTATACATCAATGATGTCGCTCTTGCTGCTGGTGATTCTCTGATCCACCTCTACGCAGACGACACTATTCTGTATACTTCTGGCCCTTCTTTTGACACTGTGTTAACAACCCTCCAGGCGAGCTTCAATGCCATACAACTCTCCTTCCGTGGCCTCCAACTGCTCTTAAATACAAGTAAAACTAAATGCATGCTCTTCAACCGATCGCTGCCTGCTCCTGCCCGCCTGTCCAACATCACTACTTTGGACGGCTCTGACTTAGAATATGTGGACAACTACAAATACCTAGGTGTCTGGTTAGACTGTAAACTCTCCTTCCAGACTCACATCAAACATCTCCAATCCAAAGTCAAATCTAGAATTGGCTTCCTATTCCGCAACAAAGCATCCTTTACTCATGCTGCCAAACATACCCTTGTAAAACTGACCATCCTACCAATCCTCGACTTCGGTGATGTCATTTACAAAATAGCCTCCAAAACCCTACTCAATAAATTGGATGCAGTCTATCACAGTGCCATCCGTTTTGTCACCAAAGCCCCATATACTACCCACCACTGCGACCTGTACACTCTCGTTGGCTGGCCCTCGCTTCATACTCATCGCCAAACCCACTGGTTCCAGGTCATCTACAAGACCCTGCTAGGTAAAGCCCCCCCTTATCTCAGCTCGCTGGTCACCATAGCAGCACCTACCTGTAGCACGCGCTCCAGCAGGTATATCTCTCTAGTCACCCCCAAAACCAATTCTTCCTTTGGACGCCTCTCCTTCCAGTTCTCTGCTGCCAATGACTGGAATGAACTACAAAAATCTCTGAAACTGGAAACACTTATCTCCCTCACTAGCTTTAAGCACCAGCTGTCAGAGCAGCTCATAGATTACTGCACCTGTACATAACCCATCTACAATTTAGCCCAAACAACTACCTCTTTACCTACTGTATTTATTTATTAATTTATTTTGCTCCTTTGCACCCCATCATCTCTGTCTCTACTTTGCACTTTCTTCCACTGCAAACCAACCATTCGTGTTTTTTATTTTTTATTTTACTTGCTGTGTTGTATTCACTTCGCCTCCATGGCCTTTTTATATTTTTATTTATTTATACATATATTTGTTTGCCTTCACCTCCCTTATCTCACCTCACTTGCTCTCATTGTATATAGACTTATTTTTTTCACTGTATTATTGACTATATGTTTGTCTTACTCCATGTGTAACTATGTGTTGTTGTATGTGTCGAACTGCTTTGCTTTATCTTGGCCAGGTCGCAATTGTAAATGAGAACGTGTTCTCAATTTGCCTACCTGGTTAAATAAAGGTTAAATAAATAAATAAAAATAAAACAGTCGAAAGCCTTGGCCAGGTCGATGAAGACGGCTGCACAGTACTGTCTTTTATCGATGGCGGTTATGATATTGTTTAGGACCTTGAGCGTGGCTGAGGTGCCGTGTTAGTGAACAATCCAGCAAGCATCAGTTGTGTAGCCGAGTGATCATAGGTCCCAATGAGCAGCAATAGGTAAGTCAGGGAGCCGTTCGGTAGTCGCTACTACGCTAGGCGAGCGGGAGACACGGCATTCAGAAAGCTAGCGGGCTGGGGCTAGACGATTACGTCGGCAGTCCAGTCGTGATGGATCGGCGGGGCTCCGTGTCAACAATAGAGGGTCCAGGCCAATTGGCAAAAGAGGTGGTGTAGCCCAGGAATTAGGTGGTATTCTTTGTTGGCTAGCCGGGAGATGGGCCTAGCTCGAGTCTAGCTCAAGGCTAACTGGTGTTTGCTTCGTGACAGAGGCGTTAGCCAACAATAGCCACTCGGTTTGCAGCTAGCTAGCTGCGATGATCCGGTGTAATGGTCCAGAGCATGCGGCAGGAATCCGATGATGTGGTAGAGAAAAGCAGTCCGATATGCTCTGGGTTGATATTGCGCTGTGCAGACTGGCAGGTATTGACCGAGCTAAAGCTGGCTGGTGTCTGAGCTAAAGGTGAAGACAGTTATCAGTGACTAACAATGACTAGTAGCTAGTTAGCTGGCTAGCGTCTGATGGAGGCTCCAGTTATAAAGTATAGAGATAGCAGATCCGTACCACATTGGGTGAGGCGGGTTGCAGGAAAGTATATTTAGTTCGTAGATGGAAAGTGAGATTAAAATATATACGGGGAAAAACAGAGAAACAGACTATTTACACGGGACAAGACAAGCACACGTCCGACTGCTACGCCATCTTGGGAGATATTTATAGTGCAGCTCATAAGCTGTCAAGATCGTAATGGATGTCAATTGTCGAACAGCTTTCTCTTTCCATCTGACAGTGTTGAACAGCTTTCCATCTGACAGTGTGGAACAGTTTGCTCTTTCCATCTGACAGTGTTGAACAGTTTGCTCTTTCCATCTGACAGTGTTGAACAGCTTTCCATCTGACAGTGTTGAACAGTTTGCTCTTTCCATCTGACAGTGTTGAACAGCTTTCCATCTGACAGTGTGGAACAGTTTGCTCTTTCCATCTGACAGTGTGGAACAGTTTGCTCTTTCCATCTGACAGTGTGGAACAGTTTGCTCTTTCCATCTGACAGTGTGGAACAGTTTGCTCTTTCCATCTGACAGTGTGGAACAGTTTGCTCTTTCCATCTGACAGTGTGGAACAGTTTGCTCTTTCCATCTGACAGTGTGGAACAGTTTGCTCTTTCCATCTGACAGTGTTGAACAGTTTGCTCTTTCCATCTGACAGTGTGGAACAGTTTGCTCTTTCCATCTGACAGTATGGAACAGTTTGCTCTTTCCATCTGACAGTATGGAACAGTTTGCTCTTTCCATCTGACAGTGTTGAACAGTTTGCTCTTTCCATCTGACAGTGTTGAACAGTTTGCTCTTTCCATCTGACAGTGTGGAACAGTTTGCTCTTTCCATCTGACAGTGTGGAACAGTTTGCTCTTTCCATCTGACAGTGTGGAACAGTTTGCTCTTTCCATCTGACAGTGTGGAACAGTTTGCTCTTTCCATCTGACAGTGTGGAACAGTTTGCTCTTTCCATCTGACAGTGTGGAACAGTTTGCTCCTTCCATCTGACAGTGTGGAACAGTTTGCTCTTTCCATCTGACAGTGTGGAACAGTTTGCTCTTTCCATCTGACAGTGTGGAACAGTTTGCTCTTTCCATCTGACAGTGTGGAACAGTTTGCTCTTTCCATCTGACAGTGTGGAACAGTTTGCTCTTTCCATCTGACAGTGTGGAACAGTTTGCTCTTTCCATCTGACAGTGTGGAACAGTTTGCTCTTTCCATCTGACAGTGTTGAACAGTTTGCTCTTTCCATCTGACAGTGTTGAACAGTTTGCTCTTTCCATCTGACAGTGTGGAACAGTTTGCTCTTTCCATCTGACAGTGTGGAACAGTTTGCTCTTTCCATCTGACAGTGTGGAACAGTTTGCTCTTTCCATCTGACAGTGTTGAAGTTTGCTCTTTCCATCTGACAGTGTGGAACAGTTTGCTCTTTCCATCTGACAGTGTGGAACAGTTTGCTCTTTCCATCTGACAGTGTGGAACAGTTTGCTCTTTCCATCTGACAGTGTGGAACAGTTTGCTCTTTCCATCTGACAGTGTTGAACAGTTTGCTCTTTCCATCTGACAGTGTTGAACAGCTTGCTCTTTCCATCTGACAGTGTTGAGTTTGGGAAACCCTGCCCTAGTTACTGTTTCAACACTACGATGGTTTCAAGTACACTCGGACGTTTCAAGTACACTCGGACGTTTCAAGTACACTCGGACGTTTCTAAGTACACTCGGACGTTTCAAGTACACTCGGACGTTTCAAGTACACTCGGACGTTTCTAGAACACTCGGACGTTTCAAGTCTTTATCTGATGAGCAGATGTTTCTGGGTGGGGCCTTTTCTCCTTCTGGCTCGGCACAATATCTGTGTGACACCGCATCTCATTCAGCACACACACATTCTGTGATGAGTCTTTTCCACCTTCAGTGTTTGATTGAGCCTGGCATTGTGTGCTAGATGGGCGGCGTAATGGGTTGGCACTTTTGGGACTATTATATTCCACCAGGCAAGCGTAGTCAAGCGCAGCAGAGTTAGTTGGAAGGAAACAAATGTTATTTCACCCCAGGTCTGACGGAAGTTGGTTCCCCTCCATAGAACTGCAGTGGTCCAGGAAGAAAGTGGTGTTCCTAGAATATAAATACTATTTCTCACAGAGACTATTTATAGCTAGTAGGAAATGTCTTGTTTTTCTTAAAGAGAAGTCTCATTCCTGACTGATTACACTGTTGCTAGGATGCTCCTCCCAGTCCAATCCTTCTGCTCTATTTCTCTCTCTCTGTGTGTGTGTGTGTGTGTGTGTGTGTGTGTGTGTGCGCACACACCTGGCAACGACATCAAAAGGAGATCCTCCACTTCAAAACACACAGCTTCCGTGTCTTTGCGGCTTAAGAACCGAGCTTTGAGAGGCAGATAGACTGACGCCAGAGAATCAGACCACAGTGATCTGCAGTGATGACATACGAGGTAGACACCTAGTCCCCAGGCGGCACCTGGCATCCGGTTCAGGAGTACTAAACAGAACAGAGCTGTTTATATCTATGATGCCACACATGCTACAGAGACTGTAGCATCACACAGTGAGCCAGCAGCGCTAATAGAACAAGAGAGACTGTAGCATCACACAGTGAGCCAGCAGAGCTAATAGAACAAGAGAGACTGTAGCATCACACAGTGAGCCAGCAGAGCTAATAGAACAAGAGAGACTGTAGCATCACACAGTGAGCCAGCAGAGCTAATAGAACAAGAGAGACTGTAGCATCACACAGTGAGCCAGCAGAGCTAATAGAACAAGAGAGACTGTAGCATCACACAGTGAGCCAGCAGAGCTAATAGAACAAGAGAGACTGTAGCATCACACAGTGAGCCAGCAGCGCTAATAGAACAAGAGAGACTGTAGCATCACACAGTGAGCCAGCAGAGCTAATAGAACAAGAGAGACTGTAGCATCACACAGTGAGCCAGCAGAGCTAATAGAACAAGAGAGACTGTAGCATCACACAGTGAGCCAGCAGAGCTAATAGAACAAGAGACTGTAGCATCACACAGTGAGCCAGCAGCACTAATAGAACAAGAGAGACTGTAGCATCACACAGTGAGCCAGCAGAGCTAATAGAACAAGAGAGACTGTAGTATCACACAGTGAGCCAGCAGCGTTGACAGAACAAGAGAGACTGTAGCATCACACAGTGAGCCAGCAGAGCTAATAGAACAAGAGAGACTGTAGCATCACACAGTGAGCCAGCAGCACTAATAGAACAAGAGACTGTAGCATCACACAGTGAGCCAGCAGAGCTAATAGAATAAGAGAGACTGTAGCATCACACAGTGGGCCAACAGAGCTAATAGAACAAGAGAGACTGTAGCATCACACAGTGAGCCAGCAGAGCTAATAGAACAAGAGAGACTGTAGCATCACACAGTGAGCCAGCAGAGCTAATAGAACAAGAGAGACTGTAGCATCACACAGTGAGCCAGCAGCAGTAATAGAACAAGAGAGACTGTAGCATCACACAGTGAGCCAGCAGTGCTAATAGAACAAGAGAGACTGTAGCATCACACAGTGAGCCAGCAGAGCTAATAGAACAAGAGAGACTGTAGCATCACACAGTGAGCCAGCAGCGCTAATAGAACAAGAGAGACTGTAGCATCACACAGTGAGCCAGCAGTGCTAATAGAACAAGAGAGACTGTAGCATCACACAGTGAGCCAGCAGAGCTAATAGAACAAGAGAGACTGTAGCATCACACAGTGAGCCAGCAGAGCTAATAGAACAAGAGAGACTGTAGCATCACACAGTGAGCCAGCAGAGCTAATAGAACAAGAGAGACTGTAGCATCACACAGTGAGCCAGCAGCGTTAATAGAACAAGAGAGACTGTAGCATCACACAGTGAGCCAGCAGAGCTAATAGAACAAGAGAGACTGTAGCATCACACAGTGAGCCAGCAGAGCTAATAGAACAAGAGAGACTGTAGCATCACACAGTGAGCCAGCAGAGCTAATAGAACAAGAGACTGTAGCATCACACAGTGAGCCAGCAGAGCTAATAGAACAAGAGAGACTGTAGCATCACACAGTGAGCCAGCAGCACTAATAGAACAAGAGAGACTGTAGCATCACACAGTGAGCCAGCAGAGCTAATAGAACAAGAGAGACTGTAGCATCACACAGTGAGCCAGCAGCGCTAATAGAACAAGAGAGACTGTAGCATCACACAGTGAGCCAGCAGTGCTAATAGAACAAGAGAGACTGTAGCATCACACAGTGAGCCAGCAGAGCTAATAGAACAAGAGAGACTGTAGCATCACACAGTGAGCCAGCAGAGGTAATAGAACAAGAGAGACTGTAGCATCACACAGTGAGCCAGCAGAGCTAATAGAACAAGAGAGACTGTAGCATCACACAGTGAGCCAGCAGCGTTAATAGAACAAGAGAGACTGTAGCATCACACAGTGAGCCAGCAGAGCTAATAGAACAAGAGAGACTGTAGCATCACACAGTGAGCCAGCAGCGCTAATAGAACAAGAGAGACTGTAGCATCACACAGTGAGCCAGCAGAGCTAATAGAACAAGAGAGACTGTAGCATCACACAGTGAGCCAGCAGGGCTAATAGAACAAGAGACTGTAGCATCACACAGTGAGCCAGCAGAGCTAATAGAACAAGAGAGACTGTAGCATCACACAGTGAGCCAGCAGCACTAATAGAACAAGAGAGACTGTAGCATCACACAGTGAGCCAGCAGAGCTAATAGAACAAGAGAGACTGTAGCATCACACAGTGAGCCAGCAGCACTAATAGAACAAGAGAGACTGTAGCATCACACAGTGAGCCAGCAGAGCTAATAGAACAAGAGAGACTGTAGCATCACACAGTGAGCCAGCAGAGCTAATAGAACAAGAGAGACTGTAGCATCACACAGTGAGCCAGCAGCGTTAATAGAACAAGAGAGACTGTAGCATCACACAGTGAGCCAGCAGCGCTAATAGAACAAGAGAGACTGTAGCATCACACAGTGAGCCAGCAGAGCTAATAGAACAAGAGAGACTGTAGCATCACACAGTGAGCCAGCAGAGCTAATAGAACAAGAGACTGTAGCATCACACAGTGAGCCAGCAGAGCTAATAGAACAAGAGAGACTGTAGCATCACACAGTGAGCCAGCAGCACTAATAGAACAAGAGAGACTGTAGCATCACACAGTGAGCCAGCAGAGCTAATAGAACAAGAGAGACTGTAGCATCACACAGTGAGCCAGCAGAGCTAATAGAACAAAGAGACTGTAGCATCACACAGTGAGCCAGCAGTAGAACAAGAGAGACTGTAGCATCACACAGCCACTAGGTAATAGAACAAGAGAGACTGTAGCATCTCAGACTGAGATCACAGAGGTCTCTCTGGTCGTGTCTACACTTACATGCGACTTCTGCTATCAGAATACGAAGATCGCAATGAAAAGACGGGTCTTGACGCACAAAAGTCACTTTGTGGTCTGCTTGTGTTCAGATCTGTCTGACCACTTCAGGGGTGGTCAGGGATGCATTGTGTGAGGATTTCTCCTCAGTCTGGACGCAATCAGTTTACCGAAAGCGCATAAAGTGTGACATCATCAGCACTCGTCCCACAAGTCTCCAGAAAACCTGTGTTTTGGGACCGAGAGGCACCTTTTCATTATAATGTTGGAGAAATACCTTCCTGGTGTGTGAGGAACATGTTTACTGGCCTCATAAATGCAAGACAGATAGCTAATATTTATAATATTTGTTGTCAGACAGAGGAGGACTTCAGCCTGTAGTCTGTAGCTACATTAACACACTCAAACACTCTCTCACACTGCTCCACACATTCACAACGATGAACAAGCATTCACACACATTGACTGGACACTCCGGTCCGCGAGCAGAAGGCATTTCACTTATTCTGTGATGAGTGTTTTTACTGCAGGGTTTTTCATTTTACGAGCTCCTCGCTGAAGGAGTGTTGAGAGACAGCGAGACAGAGTTAGGCTACCTGGGATAAATCTGAATGTGATTCCCAGTATTTCAGGTCATTGCCTGTTCTCTCTAGCTAAGCCCCCTTTCATCCAGAAATGATGCTGGTGCTTTAAAGAGATTAAACGTCATCATTCAATGTTTTTGTTTTTAGTCTGCTCAGAAAGAAATCCCTAAATGATGTCTATGTTGCATGTTGGTTTTCACTCATGCCGGATTAATCAAAATAAAAACTCAAATCCCCAACCAGTCATTATTCACTTGCCTATATGTAGACTATCCTGGCTCTGGTTACAACCAGTCATTATTCACTTGTCTATATGTAGACTATCCTGGCTCTGGTACAGCCAGTCATTATTCACTTGTCTATATGTAGACTATCCTGGCTCTGGTACAGCCAGTCATTATTCACTTGTCTATATGTAGACTATCCTGGCTCTGGTACAGCCAGTCATTATTCACTTGTCTATATGTAGACTATCCTGGCTCTGGTTACAGCCAGTCATTATTCACTGGTCTATATGTAGACTATCCTGGCTCTGGTTACAGCCAGTCATTATTCACTTGTCTATATGTAGACTATCCTGGCTCTGGTTACAGCCAGTCATTATTCACTGGTCTATATGTAGACTATCCTGGCTCTGGTTACAGCCAGTCATTATTCACTTGTCTATATGTAGACTATCCTGGCTCTGGTTACAGCCAGTCATTATTCACTTGTCTATATGTAGACTATCCTGGCTCTGGTTACAGCCAGTCATTATTCACTTGTCTATATGTAGACTATCCTGGCTCTGGTTACAGCCAGTCATTATTCACTTGCCTATATGTAGACTATCCTGGCTCTGGTACAGCCAGTCATTATTCACTTGTCTATATGTAGACTATCCTGGCTCTGGTACAGCCAGTCATTATTCACTTGTCTATATGTAGACTATCCTGGCTCTGGTTACAGCCAGTCATTATTCACTTGTCTATATGTAGACTATCCTGGCTCTGGTTACAGCCAGTCATTATTCACTTGTCTATATGTAGACTATCCTGGCTCTGGTTACAGCCAGTCATTATTCACTTGTCTATATGTAGACTATCCTGGCTCTGGTTACAGCCAGTCATTATTCACTGGTCTATATGTAGACTATCCTGGCTCTGGTTACAGCCAGTCATTATTCACTTGTCTATATGTAGACTATCCTGGCTCTGGTTACAGCCAGTCATTATTCACTGGTCTATATGTAGACTATCCTGGCTCTGGTTACAGCCAGTCATTATTCACTGGTCTATATGTAGACTATCCTGGCTCTGGTTACAGCCAGTCATTATTCACTTGCCTATATGTAGACTATCCTGGCTCTGGTTACAGCCAGTCAACAAGCTCCTCAGCTGTTTTGGAGTCTGAAGCTGCTGGTTTGGCTGATGGTCGGTTACAATAATCACAGTAGGATTAGACCTAGCTACTCCTTAGTGACAACACTGTATGGGCCAAGCAATCACACACACACACACCACACACACACACACACATACCACACACACACACACACATACATACCACACACACATACATACCACACACACACCACACACACACTACCACACACACTACCACACACACACACACACACACACACACACACACACATACCACACACACATACATACCACACACACATACATACCACACACACACACACACACACACACACACACACACACACACACACACACACACACACACACACACACACACACACACACACACACACACACACACACACACACACACACACACACACACACACACACACACACACACACACACACACACACACACACACCAGGGGGAGCAGAGACCAGGCTTGTGTGTGTGATTCAACAGAGACCAGGTTTGTGTGTGTGTGTGTGTGTGTGTGTGTGTGTGTGTGTGTGTGTGTGTGTGTACAGCACATCCTCTCATATCTCACTCAAAACAAATAACAGCAGTATCCATTTAAACACTACCTTCAGGTTAATCTCTTATGGAGGCAGATCTGTGTCCCAGTCTCACAGTCCCTTTATAGAGAGAGACAGACAGAGTGAAAGACACCATGAAAAGGCTTCAATAATAGGATGTTCACTCCTCTGATCTAAACCTTTCTGCTTGAGGTCCAAATGGCACTCAATTCCCCTATAATAGTGCACTACTTTTGACCAGGGTCCATAGGGCTCTGTTTAAAAGTAGTACACTATATAGGGAATAGGGTACCGTTTGGGACTCTCCCCAGTCTCTCAGTGGACCTGTAAGTAGGTCAGGGCAGAATAACAAACCGGGCGCTGGGGGAACATAAAAATAGATTCCTGAACCTCTTACCCCCTACAGGAGGCCATCTCTCCAGGAACAGGGTTGGAGTTAAAACCTACAGGAGGGTCTCTCTCCAGGAACAGGGTTGGAGTTAAAACCTACAGGAGGCTATCTCTCCAGGAACAGGGTTGGAGTTAAAACCTACAGGAGGCCATCTCTCCAGGAACAGAGTTGGAGTTAAAACCTACAGGAGGCCATCTCTCCAGGAACAGAGTTGGAGTTAAAACCTACAGAAGGCTATCTCTCCAGGAACAGGGTTGGAGTTAAAACCTACAGGAGGCTATCTCTCCAGGAACAGAGTTGGAGTTAAAACCTACAGGAGGGTATCTCTCCAGGGTCAGGGTTAAAACCTACAGGAGGGTATCTCTCCAGGAACAGGGTTGGAGTTAAAACCTACAGGAGGCTATCTCTCCAGGAACAGGGTTGGAGTTAAAACCTACAGGAGGGTATCTCTCCAGGAACAGAGTTGGAGTTAAAACCTACAGGAGGGTATCTCTCCAGGGTTGGAGTTAAAACCTACAGGAGGGTATCTCTCCAGGAACAGGGTTGTAGTTAAAACCTACAGGAAGGTATCTCTCCAGGAACAGGGTTGGAGTTAAAACCTACAGGTCCACTACAGCCTCTCCTCCTCCTCTCAGCCTCTACTCCTCCTCCTCCTCCCTCTCAGCCTGTCCTCCTCCTCCTCTCAGCCTCTCCTCTCAGCCGCTCAGCCTCCTCCTCTCAGCCTCTACTCCTCCTCCTCTCAGCCTCTACTCCTCCTCCTCAGCCTCTCCTCCTCAGCCTATCCTCCTCATCTCAGCCTCTCCTCCCCCTCTCAGCCTCTCCCCCTCCTCTCAGCCTCTCAGCCTCTCCCCCTCCCCTCAGCCTCTCCCCCTCCCCTCAGTCTCTCCTCCTCCCCTCAGCCTCTCCTCCTCCCCTCAGCCTCTCCTCCTCCCCTCAGCCTCTCCTCCTCCCCTCAGCCTCTCCTCCTCCCCTCCTCCCCTCAGCCTCTCCTCCTCCTCTCAGCCTCTCCTCCTCCTCTCAGTCTCTCCTCCTCTCAGTGACTTACTACCAGAGATCAAACCACCAATAGCTCTACCACGTGCCGCTACTTGGATGGGTTAAAGGGATGAAAAAGGAGAGAGAACCAGACTGAGAAGGAGTGTTCAGGTTCAGCCAATCAAAACCATCTGGATTCCATTGCAGCCAAGGACAGCGTAGTTCAGTGTGTGTATGTTGGAGTACTGCCGATTGAAACAGGTCAACAATGTAGATGTGGAAATAACAGAGAACCAGACGAGGGGCCAGGCCTCTAACTGTTCTGACACCATTGGGGTGTTAACTGCAAGCTAGGGTGGTCTCCTTGTCTAGCTACCTCATCATTGTGTTATGGTTTCAGAACATCACTCTGGACAGGGCAAAGCAGAAGATCAAACTACATGTTTGTCCAGGTGGACAGTGCTGATTGTGATTTCTGGGTGTGACTATGAAGTGCTCTCACATTGTACAGTACAGAACAGGACTATTAGCCTAGCTGTAAACTATACCACGTACAGTAACAGCACTATTAGCCTAGCTGTAAACTACACCACGTACAGTAACAGTACTATTAGCCTAGCTGTAAACTACA
>NC_092096.1:17261217-17411670 GCF_045679555.1 Salvelinus alpinus
CACCCATTATGGAAGACCAAAAGGACACTCTCTAAGTGACATAAAGATAGCCTAGGCTGCTGACACCCATGATGGAAGACCAACAGGACACTCTCTAAGTGACATAAAGATAGCCTAGGCTGCTGACACCCATTATGGAAGACCAAAAGGACACTCTCTAAGTGACATAAAGATAGCCTAGGCTGCTGACACCCATGATGGAAGACCAACAGGACACTCTCTAAGTGACATAAAGATAGCCTAGGCTGCTGATACCCATTATGGAAGACCAACAGGACACTCTCTAAGTGACATAAAGATAGCCTAGGCTGCTGACACCCATTATGGAAGACCAAAAGGACACTCTCTAAGTGACATAAAGATAGCCTAGGCTGCTGACACCCATGATGGAAGACCAACAGGACACTCTCTAAGTGACATAAAGATAGCCTAGGCTGCTGACACCCATGATGGAAGACCAACAGGACACTCTCTAAGTGACATAAAGATAGCCTAGGCTGCTGACACCCATGATGGAAGACCAACAGGACACTCTCTAAGTGACAGGGATAACCTAGGCCTGCTGATACCCATGATGGAAGACCAACTCTCTAAGTGACATAAAGATAGCCTAGGCCTGCTGACACCCATTATGGAAGGTAGAGGGGCTGGGGTGGAGGTGGTGGAGGGCTGGTAGATATCTCAGGTGTCCCACTGACTGACATTGTTAGTCTTGATGAGATGAGGTAGATAAAGAGAGCGAGAGACGAGAGGAAGAGCGATACTATTCGTTCACTTATTCAGTGTCTCTGCTGTCCCCAATGTCCCTCTTCATCAATACTGCAGAAATAACCCTGAACACACACACACCCTAGTTATTGGGAGGAAATAAATGGTTACGTATAGGGTTTTATTTTTGACAATATCGCATTATATTATTTTTGTTGCCTGTACCTGTGCCAAAACTCCAATATTTTTCCTTCATAGCTTGTCCTCCATCTTCTTTTTAAAAATAGTGAGTAAACACATTTCCATGTTCTTTCTCCGTTCATCTTTCCCTCGATCCTGACTAGTTTTCCAGTCCCTGCCGCTGACAAACATCCCTACAGCAAGATGCTGCCACCACCATGCTTCACTGTAGGGATGGTGCCAGGTTTCACTGTAGGGATGGTGCCAGGTTTCACTGTAGGGATGGTGCCAGGTTTCACTGTAGGGATGGTGCCAGGTTTCACTGTAGGGATGGTGCCAGGTTTCACTGTAGGGATGGTGCCAGGTTTCACTGTAGGGATGGTGCCAGGTTTCACTGTAGGGATGGTGCCAGGTTTCACTGTAGGGATGGTGCCAGGTTTCCTGCAGTCTGAGAGGCTTTTAGGAGCCTTTTGGCAAACTCCAAAATGGGCTGTCATTCACCTTTCACTGAGGAGTGGCTTCCGTCTGGCTACTCTACCATAAAGGCCTGATTGGTGGAGTGCTGCAGAGATGGTTGTCCTTCTGGAAGGTTATCCCATCTCCACAGAGGAACTCTGGAGCTCTGTCAAAGTAACCATCGGGTTCTTGGTCACCTCCCTGACCAAGGCCCTTCTCTCCCGATTGCTCAGTTTGGCCGGGCGGCCAGCTCTAGGAAGAGTCTTGGTGGTTCCCAACTTCTCCATGTAAGAATGAATCAGACCAACATGTAGGTATTTCTGTTTTTAATCAATTGGAACATTTTCTCAAAACCTGTTTTTTCTTTGTTATTATGCGGGATTGTATGTCGACATTTTTAAAAAAATAATCAATTTTAGAATAAGGCTGTAACGTAACAAAATGTGGAAAAAGTCAAGGGGTCTGAATACTTTTCGAATGCACTGTATAGTGAGCAATATGTTTGGAACATGGAATCACAATAAAATCTCAGTATTAAATCACCATACATATAGTACAATCTAGACACTGTTAGAGGATGTTTTCAAACCGACACCTTAAACTTAGGTAAAACTTAAATCTGTTTTGACTAATTTCTACCAGCATGTCACTGGTGCAACCAGGGAAAAAAACAGAGACATGTACAAAACTCTCCATTTGGTAAATCTGACCATAATTCTATCCTCCTGATTCCTGCTTACAAGCAAAAATTAAAGCAGGAAGTAGCAGTGACTCGCTCAATACGGAAGTGGTCAGATGACGCAGATGCTAAACTACAGGACTGCTAGCAGGAATATTGCTGGAATATTTTCCTGGATTCATCCGATGGCATTGAGGAGTATACAAAGTCACCGGCTTCATCAATAAGTGCATTGATGGCGTCGTCCCCACAGTGACCGTACGTACATACCCCAACCAGAAGCCATGGATTACAGGCAACATCCGCACTGAGCTAAAGGGTAGAGTTGCTGCTTTCAAGGAAAGGGACACTAACCCGGACGCTTTAAAGAAATCCCGAGTCAATACAGGACTAAAATTGAATCCTACTACTCATCTTCCCTCACTCTCTTTGTCCCTTAACCTCTCTCTTTCCCTGGGACAGCCTACATTTTTGTAGCAAGTTAAGAGAATTACACAGACGGGATAGAATTACGCAGAAACCCCAGGCTTGTCTTCTCCTCCCTCCCTCCTCCCCGGGCTTGTCTTCTCCTCCCTCCCTCCTCCCCGGGCTTGTCTTCTCCTCCCTCCCTCCTCCCCGGGCTTGTCTTCTCCTCCCTCCCTCCCTCCTCCCCGGGCTTGTCTTCTCCTCCCTCCCTCCCTCCCTCCTCCCCGGGCTTGTCTTCTCCTCCCTCCCTCCCTCCTCCCCGGGCTTGTCTTCTCCTCCCTCCCTCCCTCCTCCCCGGGCTTGTCTTCTCCTCCCTCCCTCCCTCCTCCCCGGGCTTGTCTTCTCCTCCCTCCCTCCTCCCCGGGCTTGTCTTCTCCTCCCTCCCTCCCTCCTCCCCGGGCTTGTCTTCTCCTCCCTCCCTCCTCCCCGGGCTTGTCTTCTCCTCCCTCCCTCCCTCCTCCCAGGGCTTGTCTTCTCCTCCCTCCCTCCTCCCCGGGCTTGTCTTCTCCTCCCTCCCTCCTCCCCGGGCTTGTCTTCTCCTCCCTCCCTCCCTCCCTCCTCCCCGGGCTTGTCTTCTCATCCCTCCCTCCTCCCCGGGCTTGTCTTCTCCTCCCTCCCTCCCTCCCTCCTCCCCGGGCTTGTCTTCTCCTCCCTCCCTCCTCCCCGGGCTTGTCTTCTCCTCCCTCCCTCCCTCCCTCCTCCCCGGGCTTGTCTTCTCCTCCCTCCCTCCCTCCCTCCTCCCCGGGCTTGTCTTCTCCTCCCTCCCTCCTCCCCGGGCTTGTCTTCTCCTCCCTCCCTCCCTCCCTCCTCCCCGGGCTTGTCTTCTCCTCCCTCCCTCCCTCCCTCCTCCCCGGGCTTGTCTTCTCCTCCCTCCCTCCTCCCCGGGCTTGTCTTCTCCTCCCTCCCTCCCTCCCTCCTCCCCGGGCTTGTCTTCTCCTCCCTCCCTCCCTCCCTCCCTCCTCCCCGGGCTTGTCTTCTCCTCCCTCCCTCCCTCCCTCCTCCCCGGGCTTGTCTTCTCCTCCCTCCCTCCTCCCCGGGCTTGTCTTCTCCTCCCTCCCTCCCTCCCTCCTCCCCGGGCTTGTCTTCTCCTCCCTCCCTCCCTCCCTCCTCCCCGGGCTTGTCTTCTCCTCCCTCCCTCCCTCCCTCCTCCCCGGGCTTGTCTTCTCCTCCCTCCCTCCCTCCCTCCCTCCTCCCCGGGCTTGTCTTCTCCTCCCTCCCTCCCCCCCTCCTCCCCGGGCTTGTCTTCTCCTCCCTCCCTCCCTCCCTCCTCCCCGGGCTTGTCTTCTCCTCCCTCCCTCCCTCCCTCCCTCCTCCCCGGGCTTGTCTTCTCCTCCCTCCCTCCTCCCCGGGCTTGTCTTCTCCTCCCTCCCTCCCTCCCTCCTCCCCGGGCTTGTCTTCTCCTCCCTCCCTCCCTCCTCCCCGGGCTTGTCTTCTCCTCCCTCCCTCCTCCCCGGGCCTGTCTTCTCCTCCCTCCCTCCTCCCCGGGCCTGTCTTCTCCTCCCTCCCTCCTCCCCGGGCCTGTCTTCTCCTCCCTCCCTCCTCCCCGGGCTTGTCTTCTCCTCCCTCCCTCCTCCCCGGGCGTGTCTTCTCCTCCCTCCCTCCTCCCCGGGCTTGTCTTCTCCTCCCTCCCTCCTCCCCAGGCTTGTCTTCTCCTCCCTCCCTCCTCCCCGGGCTTGTCTTCTCCTCCCTCCCTCCTCCCCGAGCGTGTCTTCTCCTCCCTCCCTCCTCCCCGGGCTTGTCTTCTCCTCCCTCCCTCCTCCCCGGGCGTGTCTTCTCCTCCCTCCCTCCTCCCCAGGCTTAAAGCTATTTCTCCTGGCTACTTTACATAACACTGCATGCCACCACAAGCACTCAACCACACTGTTTACACAGGTTACCAACACTGCTTACAGGCAGGGTAAGAGCTTTTTACAATGACCCGAGGACAGACAATACTACTAGTGACACCAATAATACGGGTTTTAGCAATCTGAAAATCTGCAAAAACAATCTATTAGATTTAACTCACGGCGGTTCCTCATCTGTGCCTGGGATTCATCTAGGATGTTTCCCTAGTCATCTAGGATGTTTCCCTAGTCATCTAGGATGTTTCCCTAGTCATCTCGGATGTTTCCCTAGTCATCTAGGATGTTTCCCTAGTCACCTAGGATGTTTCCCTAGTCATCTAGGATGTTTCCCTAGTCATCTAGGATGTTTCCCTAGTCATCTAGGATGTTTCCCTATTCATCTCGGATGTTTCCCTAGTCATCTAGGATGTTTCCCTATTCATCTAGGATGTTTCCCTATTCATCTAGGATGTTTCCCTATTCATCTAGGATGTTTCCCTATTCATCTAGGATGTTTCCCTAGTCATCTAGGATGTTTCCCTATTCATCTAGGATGTTTCCCTATTCATCTAGGATGTTTCCCTATTCATCTAGGATGTTTCCCTAGTCATCTAGGATGTTTCCCTAGTCATCTAGGATGTTTCCCTAGTCATCTAGGATGTTTCCCTAGTCATCTAGGATGTTTCCCTATTCATCTAGGATGTTTCCCTATATATCTAGGATGTTTCCCTAGTCATCTAGGATGTTTCCCTAGTCATCTAGGATGTTTCCCTATTCATCTAGGATGTTTCCCTAGTCATCTATAATGTTTCCCTATTCATCAAGGATGTTTCCCTATCTCTGTAGCATGGCCCAGCAGAGGGTTTATTACTAGGGTAATGTTTTGAGTAGAGAGCACACCAAACAGAAATGTATAGACGAAAGCTGAAGTAGACTGCAGACCAACAGACTGACTGCAGAATGTGATGAGCTGCTATGAGAAGGCTGTCTGGAGGTAGAGCCCTGCAGTGCCCTGCATAGTCAGCAGTGTGTGGTTACTGCTCGTTTCCTGTCTGCACGACTACTCACCACACTCCCATGCACACATGGTTATGTCGCAGGCTAAATAAAAGACCAGCTAGCTGTGGTGTCATTTCCTGCTTCTATCTCTCCTCTGGTTGGGAACATGGTCTCTCTCTCTACTAATCTCTCTCTCTACTAATCTCTCTCTGTCAGTCTCTCTCTCTACTAATCTCTCTCTGTCAGTCTCTCTCTCTACTAATCTCTCTCTGTCAGTCTCTCTCTCTACTAATCTCTCTGTCAGTCTCTCTCTCTCTACTAATCTCTCTCTGTCAGTCTCTCTCTCTACTAATCTCTCTCTGTCAGTCTCTCTCTCTACTAATCTCTCTCTGTCAGTCTCTCTCTCTATTAATCTCTCTCTGTCAGTCTCTCTCTCTACTAATCTCTCTCTGTCAGTCTCTCTCTCTACTAATCTCTCTCTGTCAGTCTCTCTCTCTACTAATCTCTCTCTGTCAGTCTCTCTCTCTACTAATCTCTCTCTGTCAGTCTCTCTGTCAGTCTCTCTCTCTACTAATCTCTCTCTGTCAGTCTCTCTCTACTAATCTCTCTCTGTCAGTCTCTCTCTCTACTAATCTCTCTCTGTCAGTCTCTCTCTCTACTAATCTCTCTCTGTCAGTCTTTCTCTCTACTAATCTCTCTCTCTCTACTTATCAATTCAATTCAAAGGGCTTTATTGACATGGGAAACATATATTTGCGTTGCCAAAGCAAGTGAAGTAGATAATAAACAAAAGGGAAATGAACAAGGGAAACATTAGTGAACATTACACTTACAAAAGTTAAGAATATAGACATTTCAAATGTTATATTATTGACAATGTTCAGTGTTGTAACAATGTGCAAATAGTTAAAGTACAAAAGGGAAAATAAATAAACATAAATATGGGTTGTATTTACAATGGTGTTTGTTCTTCACTGGTTGACCTTTTCTAATGGCAACAGGCCACAAATCTTTTTTGCACACTGCAGTATTTCGCCTAACAGATACGGGAGTTTATCAATGCTTGATTTGTTTTCAAATTCTTTGTGGGTCTGTGTAATCTGAGGGAAATATGTGTCTCTAATATGATCATACATTTGGCAGGAGGTTAGGAAGTGCAGCTCAGTTTCCACCTCATTTTATGGGCAGTGTGCACATAGCCTGTCTTCTCTTGAGAGCCAGGTCTGCCTACGGCGGCCTTTCTCAATAGCAAGGCTATGCTCACTGAGTCTGTACATATTCAAATCTTTCCTTAAGTTTGGGTCAGTCACAGAGGTCAGGTATTCTGCCACTGTGTACTCTCTGTTTAGGGACAAATAGCATTCTAGTTTGCTCTGTTTTTTTGTTAATTCTTTCCAATGTGTCAAGTAATTATCTTTTTGTTTTCTCATGATTTGGTTGGGTCTAATTGTGTTGCTGTCCTGGGGCTCTGTGGTTTGTGTTTGTGAACAGAGCCCCAGGACCAGCTTGCTTAGGGGACTCTTCTCCAGGTTCATCTCTCTGTAGGTGATGGCTTTGTTATGGAAGGTTTGGGAATTGCTTCCTTTTAGGTGGTTGTTGAATTTAACGTCTCTTTTCTGGATGTTGATAACTAGCGTGTATCGTCCTAATTCCTCTCTGCATTGTTTGAGGTTTTGCGTTGTACACAAAGTATATTTATGCAGAATTCTGCATGCAGTGTGTCAATTGGGTCTTTGTCCCATTTAGTGAATTCTTGGTTGGTGAGTGGACTGCAGACCTCACAACCATGAAGGGCAATTGAGTTCGATAACTGATTCATGCTTCTGCATGTTTGCTGTTGGTGAGAGCACTTGTCTCACCTCGCTGGCTATCAGGTCAACAAGACGGTCATGTCCAGAAATGTACAAATCCTTGTATGAACAGCAGCCATTCACAACATGGACAATGGACTCCATCACATTAGAATACAGAATGGGTCATGGTTTGCAGGGTACCAGAGTGCTAGATGATATTGTGTTGGTAAAGGTAAGGTACTGCAACAGTAAAGGTGAGAATGTCCTGGCCAGCGGCAGCATTCCGGAACACGGAACGGGGAGACAGAGTGGTCAGCACCAGAGCAGTGAGTTTCCCTGCAGCCTCAGGCCACTGTTGCAGTAACACACACACACACTCTCTCTTTGGGGCATAGTTACACAGAGCTCTGACTATGGATGGATGTGGGCCTACGCCACTGCTACATTGATGATGCCCTCTGTAACACACAGGGTTGGAAAGCTACATTGATGATGGAGAGACTGGTGTTATACTGCTACCCACACACACACACACACACACACACACACACACACACACACACACACACACACACACACACACACACACACACACACACACACACACACACACACACACACACACACACACACACACACACACACACACACACACACACACACACAAAAAGAGAGAGGGTAACAGCACCGCTTATTAACCTCAGCCACAGCACCGCGTATTAACCTCAGCCACAGCACCGCGTATTAACCTCAGCCACAGCACCGCGTATTAACCTCAGCCACAGCACCGCGTATTAACCTCAGCCACAGCACCGCGTATTAACCTCAGCCACAGCACCGCGTATTAACCTCAGCCACAGCACCGCGTATTAACCTCAGCCACAGCACCGCGTATTAACCTCAGCCACAGCACCGCGTATTAACCTCAGCCACAGCACCGCTTATTAACCTCAGCCACAGCACCGCGTATTAACCTCAGCCACAGCACCGCGTATTAACCTCAGCCACAGCACCGCGTATTAACCTCAGCCACAGCACCGCGTATTAACCTCAGCCACAGCACCGCTTATTAACCTCAGCCACAGCACCGTGTATTAACCTCAGCCACAGCACCGTGTATTAACCTCAGCCACAGCACCGCGTATTAACCTCAGCCACAGCACCGCGTATTAACCTCAGCCACAGCACCGCGTATTAACCTCAGCCACAGCACCGCGTATTAACCTCAGCCACAGCACCGCGTATTAACCTCAGCCACAGCACCGCGTATTAACCTCAGCCACAGCACCGCGTATTAACCTCAGCCACAGCACCGCGTATTAACCTCAGCCACAGCACCGTGTATTAACCTCAGCCACAGCACCGCGTATTAACCTCACCCACAGCACCGCTTATTAACCTCAGCCACAGCACCGTGTATTAACCTCAGCCACAGCACCGTGTATTAACCTCAGCCACCGCACCGTGTATTAACCTCAGCCACAGCACCGCTTATTAACCTCACCCACAGCACCGCTTATTAACCTCACCCACAGCACCGTGTATTAACCTCAGCCACCGCACCGTGTATTAACCTCAGCCACCGCACCGTGTATTAACCTCAGCCACCGCACCGTGTATTAACCTCAGCCACAGCACCGTGTATTAACCTCAGCCACAGCACCGTGTATTAACCTCAGCCACAGCACCGCGTATTAACCTCAGCCACAGCACCGTGTATTAACCTCAGCCACAGCACCGTGTATTAACCTCAGCCACAGCACCGTGTATTAACCTCAGCCACAGCACCGTGTATTAACCTCAGCCACAGCGCCGCTTATTGGCCTCAGCCACACCGCCGCTTATTGACCTCAGCCACACCGCCGCTTACTGACCCCAGCCACACCGCCGTTTATTAACCTCAGCCACAGCACCGTGTATTAACCTCCCTTTACATCTGAGTAGGGAAGATCTCTGTGGATTGAATGGAAGAAGCCTCAATAGGCCTCTAACCCAGTGCAACTCTGCAACAATAAATAGGTCTTGAGCTGCAGGTTATTCAAGGGGCTGTTCCCTGGAGCAGAGCCTACCGTAGGCCTATACAGCGCTCTGGTCAAAAGTAGTGCACTATATAGGGCTCTGGTCAAAAGTAGTGCACTATATAGGGAATACGCTGCTATTTCGGATACAGGCCAAGACTATTCCTGGTGTCTGTCTGGAACAGTCTGTCTGGAACAGACAGTGTAGTAAAGTGCCCTTGGAGACAGTGTAGTAAAGTGCCCTTGGAGACAGTGTAGTAAAGTGCCCTTGGAGACAGTGTAGTAAAGTGACCTTGGAGACAGTGTAGTAAAGTGCCCTTGGAGACAGTGTAGTAAAGTGCCCTTGGAGACAGTGTAGTAAAGTGACCTTGGAGACAGTGTAGTAAAGTGCCCTTGGAGACAGTGTAGTAAAGTGCCCTTGGAGACAGTGTAGTAAAGTGCCCTTGGAGACAGTGTAGTAAAGTGACCTTGGAGACAGTGTAGTAAAGTGACCTTGGGGACAGTGTAGTAAAGTGACCTTGGAGACAGTGTAGTAAAGTGCCCTTGGAGACAGTGTAGTAAAGTGCCCTTGGAGACAGTGTAGTAAAGTGACCTTGGAGACAGTGTAGTAAAGTGCCCTTGGAGACAGTGTAGTAAAGTGCCCTTGGAGACAGTGTAGTAAAGTGCCCTTGGAGACAGTGTAGTAAAGTGCCCTTGGAGACAGTGTAGTAAAGTGCCCTTGGAGACAGTGTAGTAAAGTGACCTTGGGGACAGTGTAGTAAAGTGACCTTGGGGACAGTGTAGTAAAGTGACCTTGGAGACAGTGTAGTAAAGTGCCCTTGGAGACAGTGTAGTAAAGTGCCCTTGGAGACAGTGTAGTAAAGTGACCTTGGGGACAGTGTAGTAAAGTGACCTTGGAGACAGTGTAGTAAAGTGACCTTGGAGACAGTGTAGTAAAGTGCCCTTGGAGACAGTGTAGTAAAGTGACCTTGGAGACAGTGTAGTAAAGTGCCCTTGGAGACAGTGTAGTAAAGTGACCTTGGAGACAGTGTAGTAAAGTGCCCTTGGAGACAGTGTAGTAAAGTGACCTTGGGGACAGTGTAGTAAAGTGACCTTGGGGACAGTGTAGTAAAGTGACCTTGGAGACAGTGTAGTAAAGTGCCCTTGGAGACAGTGTAGTAAAGTGCCCTTGGAGACAGTGTAGTAAAGTGACCTTGGGGACAGTGTAGTAAAGTGACCTTGGAGACAGTGTAGTAAAGTGCCCTTGGAGACAGTGTAGTAAAGTGCCCTTGGAGACAGTGTAGTAAAGTGCCCTTGGAGACAGTGTAGTAAAGTGCCCTTGGAGACAGTGTAGTAAAGTGCCCTTGGAGACAGTGTAGTAAAGTGCCCTTGGAGACAGTGTAGTAAAGTGCCCTTGGAGACAGTGTAGTAAAGTGACCTTGGGGACAGTGTAGTAAAGTGACCTTGGGGACAGTGTAGTAAAGTGCCCTTGGAGACAGTGTAGTAAAGTGACCTTGGGGACAGTGTAGTAAAGTGCCCTTGGAGACAGTGTAGTAAAGTGCCCTTGGAGACAGTGTAGTAAAGTGCCCTTGGAGACAGTGTAGTAAAGTGACCTTGGAGACAGTGTAGTAAAGTGCCCTTGGAGACAGTGTAGTAAAGTGCCCTTGGAGACAGTGTAGTAAAGTGACCTTGGAGACAGTGTAGTAAAGTGACCTTGGGGACAGTGTAGTAAAGTGACCTTGGAGACAGTGTAGTAAAGTGCCCTTGGAGACAGTGTAGTAAAGTGCCCTTGGAGACAGTGTAGTAAAGTGCCCTTGGAGACAGTGTAGCAGGCTAACAACGTGTGGTTGTTGTCATGGTAGGGACGGGAGCTCAATAGGGAGATAGTACAGGACTTCCTCACAAATGTGAATAGAGGAGATATAATTGAAGAGATATGGAAAACTAAACGAGGAAGGAGTATTGTGACACACACACACACACACACACACACACACACACACACACACACACACACACACACACACACACACACACACACACACACACACACACACACACACACACACACACACACACGCCTAAATCATGTGAGTGGCCTACATTTGAAAGCCTTGGCATGTGTAGAAAATTCCCATCATCCCAAAGATCTGTCTTTATGGAGTCGGTCGGTCCCTGTTATCAACAAAGACCTCCTTATTCTCGTTCACTAGTCACATGCTGTCGCAGTTCAGACGGGAGAATAGGGTGTGAATAGGGTTAGGGTATAGAATAGGGTTTGAATAGGGTTAGGGTATAGAATAGGGTTTGAATAGGGTTAGGGTATAGAATAGGGTTTGAATAGGGTTAGGGTATAGAATAGGGTTTGAATAGGGTTAGGGTATAGAATAGGGTTTGAATAGGGTTAGGGTATAGAATAGGGTTTGAATAGGGTTAGGGTATAGAATAGGGTTTGAATAGGGTTAGGGTATAGAATAGGGTTTGAATAGGGTTAGGGTATAGAATAGGGTTTGAATAGGGTTAGGGTATAGAATAGGGTTTGAATAGGGTTAGGGTATAGAATAGGGTTTGAATAGGGTTAGGGTATAGAATAGGGTTTGAATAGGGTTAGGGTATAGAATAGGGTTAGAGTATAGAATAGGGTTTGAATAGGGTAGGGTATAGAATAGGGTTTGAATAGGGTTAGGGTATAGAATAGGGTTAGGGTATAGAATAGGGTTTGGGTATAGAATAGGGTTTGAATAGGGTTAGGGTATAGAATAGGGTTTGAATAGGGTTAGGGTATAGAATAGGGTTAGGGTATAGAATAGGGTTTGAATAGGGTTAGGGTATAGAATAGGGTTTGGGTATAGAATAGGGTTGGAATAGGGTTAGGGTATAGAATAGGGTTTGAATAAGGTTAGGGTATAGAATAGGGTTTGAATAGGGTTAGGGTATAGAATAGGGTTAGGGTATAGAATAGGGTTAGGGTATAGAATAGGGTTTGAATAGGGTTAGGGTATAGAATAGGGTTTGGGTATAGAATAGGGTTTGAATAGGGTTAGGGTATAGAATAGGGTTTGAATAGGGTTAGGGTATAGAATAGGGTTAGGGTATAGAATAGGGTTTGAATAGGGTTAGGGTATAGAATAGGGTTTGGGTATAGAATAGGGTTTGAATAGGGTTAGGGTATAGAATAGGGTTTGGGTATAGAATAGGGTTTGAATAGGGTTAGGGTATAGAATAGGGTTTGAATAGGGTTAGGGTATAGAATAGGGTTTGGGTATAGAATAGGGTTTGAATAGGGTTAGGGTATAGAATAGGGTTTGGGTATAGAATAGGGTTTGAATAGGGTTAGGGTATAGAATAGGGTTTGAATAGGGTTAGGGTATAGAATAGGGTTTGGGTATAGAATAGGGTTTGAATAGGGTTAGGGTATAGAATAGGGTTAGGGTATAGAATAGGGTTTGGTTGACATCCACTTTGGTCTGAGTTCAACACAGAAGATCAGTTTCTTCGCGTCTCTTAGTTCCAAAAGAATAAAACAAGACGTCAAAACGACGTCAGACTACAGGAAGCGATATGCTTTGATCTCCCCCCTGTGACTAGTAAAACCACTGCCGATCCGGACCGTTGGATGTTCCTCCCTATATGTCTAGCAGGTTGGGTCGCTTCAGTGGAAATGAATATCTTACCAAAACATTTGTTCTCAATGCTTCCTGTTAACATTCCTGCTAAAACCTTTACTCGGCCTAAATGCAGCAACAGGCACACTTTTATGGCAAAATAATAAGAGAAACGACATCTGTTCAAAGAATTGGGTGGGCGTGGCCTCCCTAACCTTAAATCATATGAGCGGCGAAACTTAATCACACAGCATCACGGATTCAACAACCGAAGGGTTTGTCACGGCTTGAAACTGAGAGTCAATATTGTGATATATTCCTTTACATTGTCCTGTCTTTATAGCAGACCCTATTTCTATTCACAGGTTTAAACTAAACTCCATTATTACTCTGAAGACATGGAGATTCAACACCAATATAAACTGACTAATGACATGTCTAGACACTGGTCTATATTCCAAAACCCAGCCTGTCTTCCTGCTACTCGGGATTTAGGGAATGGGAAGAGAAAGGGCTTTGTAGTCTCAACTATTCAGAGGCAAAAAATATATATAATTTCAAGGAATTCAGGAGGAATTCATTATATATACGTACCTTCAAGTACGTACCTTAGGGTATAGAGAAGAGAGACTGACTGGTACAGAGAAGAGAGAGAGAGGAACCTGACTGGTACAGAGAAGAGAGAGAGGAACCTGACTGGTACAGAGAAGAGAGAGAGAGGAACCTGACTGGTACAGAGAAGAGAGAGAGAGGAACCTGACTGGTACAGAGAAGAGAGAGAGAGGAACCTGACTGGTACAGAGAAGAGAGAGAGAGGAACCTGACTGGTACAGAGAAGAGAGAGAGAGGAACCTGACTGGTACAGAGAAGAGAGAGAGAGGAACCTGACTGGTACAGAGAAGAGAGAGAGAGGAACCTGACTGGTACAGAGAAGAGAGAGAGAGGAACCTGACTGGTACAGAGAAGAGAGAGAGAGGAACCTGACTGGTACAGAGAAGAGAGAGAGAGGAACCTGACTGGTACAGAGAAGAGAGAGAGAGGAACCTGACTGGTACAGAGAAGAGAGAGAGAGGAACCTGACTGGTACAGAGAAGAGAGAGAGAGGAACCTGACTGGTACAGAGGAGAGAGAGAGAGGAACCTGACTGGTACAGAGAAGAGAGAGAGAGGAACCTGACTGGTACAGAGAGAGAGAGAGAGGAACCTGACTAGTACAGAGAAGAGAGAGAGGAACCTGACTAGTACAGAGAAGAGAGAGAGGAACCTGACTAGTACAGAGAAGAGAGAGAGGAACCTGACTGGTACAGAGAAGAGAGAGAGGAACCTGACTGGTACAGAGAAGAGAGAGGAACCTGACCAACCTTTGCAGTTAGAGGAGATTATTCATTCAATTACAGCAAAGTGTGAAATCCCCTGGCTCAGATGGCTACCCAATCGAATTCTACAAGAAGTTTTCTGCCAAATTGGCTCCCCTCCTGCTTGAACCGTTTGAAACTGCCCTGGACCAGGGTGTTTTACCCCAAACACTGACACAGGCGTCAATCACACTTCTGTTAAAACCCGGCAGAGATGCATCGGAGTGTGGCTCATACAGACCGATCTCACTTTTAAATGCAGATGTAAAAATACTAGTGAAATTGCTTGCCTCTCGAATAGAATCCACTATAACAGACATCATATCGACGGACCAGACAGGGTTTATTAAGGGCCGTCACTGCTTTTCTAACATTCGACGTCTGATTAATGTCATACCCTCTCCTGCGTCTTCGGACGTTCCTGAAGCGGTTCTCTCTTTAGATGCGGAGAAGGTATTTGACAGGGTAGAATGGGAATAGTTATTCTCTGTACTGGGAAAATTTGGCTTTGGTGCAAACTTAATTTCCTGGGTCCGACCGTTGTACTCAGGCATCAGTACTTACAAACAAACTTTGTTCACAGTATTTCCTATTATCAAGGGCCCCATGCCAGGGATGTCCAATGTAACCTCTGTTATTTATCCCTGGCGATATAACCCCTTGCTATTTAGCTAAAGGCCACACACTCAATACGTGGTCTCTACAGATGGGGACTGGAACACAATGTTTCCTTGTATGCAGATGACTTGCTTTTCTACATCTCAGGCCCCGAAGCGTGTGTCCCAGAGGTAGTGGACGTACTGCGTAGGTTTGGGGTGTTTTCGGGCTAGAAATTGAATTTGTCAAAAAGTGAATGTTTTCCTATTAATGAATTGGCATTACAAATTCCACGGGAAACTATTCCATTTCGTATGTCCAAGTCCGGCTTGAAATATTTAGGGATCAGTATCACCCGTACCTTGTCCTCCCTCCATGATGAGAACTTCCCCTGATTAACAAACTTAAACTGGACTTTCAGAGAATGAGAATTCTCCATTTTAATTTAGCTGGTAAAGTGAATTGTATCAAGATGAATGTATTGCCCAGATTTCTGTACTTGTTCCAATGTCTCCCTCTTTTTTTTTACCAAAGTCTTTTTTCACTTCAGTGGATAAGCTTATATATTTGTTTCTATGGAGAGGTGGAATCCAAGAATACGTAAAGCATTCCTCCAGAGAGAGAGAACCCACGGAGGACGAGCCCTTCCTAACTTTATGTATTATTACGAGGCCGCGAATATACAAACGTTTATTTACTGGCTTCACACCTTAGAAACTGACTGGTGTCAATCAGAAGCCAACTCCTGTTTCTCCTCCTCTTTGTCAGCCCACTGCCAAATCTCTGTCTTACAGCTTCACGCTACACATCCAATCCATTTGTTGTCAATACTTTAAAAATTTGGACTCAATTCCGTCAACATTTTAAATAGTTATTTCTCTATTCAAGGTCCTATATGTAATAATCCCCTCTCACCTCCAGCCAAACAGGATTCAGCTTTCAGGCTGTGGCAGAGGAATGGCCTTACTAAGTTTAGTGACCTTTATATAGATGGCACCTTTGCGATGAAGACATCGCAATCAAATGTAATCTACCCCATTCAAGTTTATTAAGGTATTTCCAAATCCGGCAGTTTATTCGCACTCAAAGCCCAACCTTTCCAATTCTATCACCCGGATCGGGTCTGGACGCCCTTTTGAAAACACCTATTAAACTAAAGGGACTCATATCCCATATTTTTTAGATAATCATGTCCCTTGATAACCCGTCACTTAATAAAATCCGATCTGAGTGGGCCTCAAATCGGAGAAAATTAAGTATACCATTCGAGGGTCAACCAACTCATTTTATTCCACCTGGGACCCGATGAAATCCTGTTGAACAGCTCCAAACACTTCCTCCAGATTAGTACGCTTGGCCCAACCCCCAGCCCTTGAGATTACTGCTATAGGCCTATAGGATCCCCTGAAATAGTTAGGCTGTTACCTTTTGACTTGTATTGAAGGAACATTATTGTATACTTTTGTTTTGTTTGCTGATATGTAACTTAATGACTTTGCCTTTCCTTGTAAATGGGTTTGGAGGCATTCTGGGGGGGGGGGGGGGGCAAAAAGAGGATGTAATCTTTCATTCATTGTGAATAAAAATATTATATACATTTAAAAGAAAATGGATTGTAACAAAAAATGCCTGAGCCGATTACTCCTATTGACGAGATGATTGAATTACTTTACCAAGAGGAAAACATTGGAACCGTTTCAAATGTCTATCACAATATCCTTAACATGCAAATATAATCTTTAGATAATGTAAGGAAGTCATGGCAGGTTGAATTACAGGTGCAGATATCAGAGCAGAGCTGGGGGAACATATGGAAACACTGTATAAAGCCACTATATGTAACCCAACAAGGGAGCTTCAATTCAAAGTCCTACATTGTTTTTTTATGAGCCCTGATAAACTTAACTAAATGAAAAAAGGAATATCTGCTATGTGTTGGAGGCAGTGTGGACAAATAGGTACTTTATCACATATTTATCACATATATTTTGGCAAGGTCTGAAAATCCAGTATTTTTGGTGTGAAATTCTCCATGTTATTCAGGACATCACAGGTATTATTATTCAACCAGACCCAAGTCATCTCCTCTAGGTATTATTATTCAACCAGACCCAAGTCATCTCCTCTAGGTATTATTATTCAACCAGACCCAAGTCATCTCCTCTAGGTATTATTATTCAACCAGACCCAAGTCATCTCCTCCTAGGTATTATTATTCAACCAGACCCAAGTCATCTCCTCCTAGGTATTATTATTCAACCAGACCCAAGTCATCTCCTCTAGGTATTATTATTCAACCAGACCCAAGTCATCTCCTCTAGGTATTATTATTCAACCAGACCCAAGTCATCTCCTCCTAGGTATTATTATTCAACCAGACCCAAGTCATCTCCTCTAGGTATTATTATTCAACCAGACCCAAGTCATCTCCTCTAGGTATTATTATTCAACCAGACCCAAGTCATCTCCTAGGTATTATTACTCAACCAGACCCAAGTCATCTCCTCTAGGTATTATTATTCAACCAGACCCAAGTCATCTCCTCTAGGTATTATTATTCAACCAGACCCAAGTCATCTCCTCTAGGTATTATTATTCAACCAGACCCAAGTCATCTCCTCTAGGTATTATTATTCAACCAGACCCAAGTCATCTCCTCCTAGGTATTATTATTCAACCAGACCCAAGTCATCTCCTCTAGGTATTATTATTCAACCAGACCCAAGTCATCTCCTAGGTATTATTATTCAACCAGACCCAAGTCATCTCCTCTAGGTATTATTATTCAACCAGACCCAAGTCATCTCCTCTAGGTATTATTATTCAACCAGACCCAAGTCATCTCCTCTAGGTATTATTATTCAACCAGACCCAAGTCATCTCCTCTAGGTATTATTATTCAACCAGACCCAAGTCATCTCCTCTAGGTATTATTATTCAACCAGACCCAAGTCATCTCCTCTAGGTATTATTATTCAACCAGACCCAAGTCATCTCCTCTAGGTATTGTTATTCAACCAGACCCAAGTCATCTCCTCTAGGTATTATTATTCAACCAGACCCAAGTCATCTCCTCTAGGTATTATTATTCAACCAGACCCAAGTCATCTCCTCTAGGTATTATTATTCAACCAGACCCAAGTCATCTCCTCCTAGGTATTATTATTCAACCAGACCCAAGTCATCTCCTCTAGGTATTATTATTCAACCAGACCCAAGTCATCTCCTCTAGGTATTATTATTCAACCAGACCCAAGTCATCTCCTCTAGGTATTATTATTCAACCAGACCCAAGTCATCTCCTCTAGGTATTATTATTCAACCAGACCCAAGTCATCTCCTCTAGGTATTGTTATTCAACCAGACCCAAGTCATCTCCTCTAGGTATTATTATTCAACCAGACCCAAGTCATCTCCTCTAGGTATTATTATTCAACCAGACCCAAGTCATCTCCTCTAGGTATTATTATTCAACCAGACCCAAGTCATCTCCTCCTAGGTATTATTATTCAACCAGACCCAAGTCATCTCCTCTAGGTATTATTATTCAACCAGACCCAAGTCATCTCCTCCTAGGTATTATTATTCAACCAGACCCAAGTCATCTCCTCCTAGGTATTATTATTCAACCAGACCCAAGTCATCTCCTCTAGGTATTATTATTCAACCAGACCCAAGTCATCTCCTCCTAGGTATTATTATTCAACCAGACCCAAGTCATCTCCTCCTAGGTATTATTATTCAACCAGACCCAAGTCATCTCCTCCTAGGTATTATTATTCAACCAGACCCAAGTCATCTCCTCTAGGTATTATTATTCAACCAGACCCAAGTCATCTCCTCCTAGGTATTATTATTCAACCAGACCCAAGTCATCTCCTCTAGGTATTATTATTCAACCAGACCCAAGTCATCTCCTCTAGGTATTATTATTCAACCAGACCCAAGTCATCTCCTCTAGGTATTATTATTCAACCAGACCCAAGTCATCTCCTCTAGGTATTATTATTCAACCAGACCCAAGTCATCTCCTCTAGGTATTATTATTCAACCAGACCCAAGTCATCTCCTCTAGGTATTATTATTCAACCAGACCCAAGTCATCTCCTCTAGGTATTATTATTCAACCAGACCCAAGTCATCTCCTCTAGGTATTATTATTCAACCAGACCCAAGTCATCTCCTCTAGGTATTATTATTCAACCAGACCCAAGTCATCTCCTCTAGGTATTATTATTCAACCAGACCCAAGTCATCTCCTCTAGGTATTATTATTCAACCAGACCCAAGTCATCTCCTCTAGGTATTATTATTCAACCAGACCCAAGTCATCTCCTCTAGGTATTATTATTCAACCAGACCCAAGTCATCTCCTCCTAGGTATTATTATTCAACCAGACCCAAGTCATCTCCTCTAGGTATTATTATTCAACCAGACCCAAGTCATCTCCTAGGTATTATTATTCAACCAGACCCAAGTCATCTCCTCTAGGTATTATTACTCAACCAGACCCAAGTCATCTCCTCCTAGGTATTATTATTCAACCAGACCCAAGTCATCTCCTCTAGGTATTATTATTCAACCAGACCCAAGTCATCTCCTCCTAGGTATTATTATTCAACTAGACCCAAGTCATCTCCTCTAGGTATTATTATTCAACCAGACCCAAGTCATCTCCTCTAGGTATTATTATTCAACCAGACCCAAGTCATCTCCTCTAGGTATTATTATTCAACCAGACCCAAGTCATCTCCTCTAGGTATTATTATTCAACCAGACCCAAGTCATCTCCTCTAGGTATTATTATTCAACCAGACCAAGTCATCTCCTCTAGGTATTATTATTCAACCAGACCCAAGTCATCTCCTCTAGGTATTATTATTCAACCAGACCCAAGTCATCTCCTCTAGGTATTATTATTCAACCAGACCCAAGTCATCTCCTCTAGGTATTATTATTCAACCAGACCAAGTCATCTCCTCTAGGTATTATTATTCAACCAGACCCAAGTCATCTCCTCCTAGGTATTATTATTCAACCAGACCCAAGTCATCTCCTCTAGGTATTATTATTCAACCAGACCCAAGTCATCTCCTCTAGGTATTATTATTCAACCAGACCCAAGTCATCTCCTCTAGGTATTATTATTCAACCAGACCCAAGTCATCTCCTCTAGGTATTATTATTCAACCAGACCCAAGTCATCTCCTCTAGGTATTATTATTCAACCAGACCCAAGTCATCTCCTCCTAGGTATTATTATTCAACCAGACCCAAGTCATCTCCTCCTAGGTATTATTATTCAACCAGACCCAAGTCATCTCCTCTAGGTATTATTATTCAACCAGACCCAAGTCATCTCCTCCTAGGTATTATTATTCAACCAGACCCAAGTCATCTCCTCTAGGTATTATTATTCAACCAGACCCAAGTCATCTCCTCCTAGGTATTATTATTCAACCAGACCCAAGTCATCTCCTCCTAGGTATTATTAGTCAACCAGACCCAAGTCATCTCCTCTAGGTATTATTATTCAACCAGACCAAGTCATCTCCTCTAGGTATTATTATTCAACCAGACCCAAGTCATCTCCTCTAGGTATTATTATTCAACCAGACCCAAGTCATCTCCTCTAGGTATTATTATTCAACCAGACCCAAGTCATCTCCTCCTAGGTATTATTATTCAACCAGACCCAAGTCATCTCCTCTAGGTATTATTATTCAACCAGACCCAAGTCATCTCCTCTAGGTATTATTATTCAACTAGACCCAAGTCATCTCCTCTAGGTATTATTATTCAACTAGACCCAAGTCATCTCCTCTAGGTATTATTATTCAACCAGACCCAAGTCATCTCCTCTAGGTATTATTATTCAACCAGACCCAAGTCATCTCCTAGGTATTATTATTCAACCAGACCCAAGTCATCTCCTCCTAGGTATTATTATTCAACCAGACCCAAGTCATCTCCTCTAGGTATTATTATTCAACCAGACCCAAGTCATCTCCTCCTAGGTATTATTATTCAACCAGACCCAAGTCATCTCCTCCTAGGTATTATTATTCAACCAGACCCAAGTCATCTCCTCTAGGTATTATTATTCAACCAGACCCAAGTCATCTCCTCTAGGTATTATTATTCAACCAGACCCAAGTCATCTCCTCTAGGTATTATTATTCAACCAGACCCAAGTCATCTCCTCCTAGGTATTATTATTCAACCAGACCCAAGTCATCTCCTCTAGGTATTATTATTCAACCAGACCCAAGTCATCTCCTCCTAGGTATTATTATTCAACCAGACCCAAGTCATCTCCGCTAGGTATTATTATTCAACCAGACCCAAGTCATCTCCTCCTAGGTATTATTATTCAACCAGACCCAAGTCATCTCCTCTAGGTATTATTATTCAACTAGACCCAAGTCATCTCCTCTAGGTATTATTATTCAACCAGACCCAAGTCATCTCCTCCTAGGTATTATTATTCAACCAGACCCAAGTCATCTCCTCTAGGTATTATTATTCAACCAGACCCAAGTCATCTCCTCTAGGTATTATTATTCAACTAGACCCAAGTCATCTCCTCTAGGTATTATTATTCAACCAGACCCAAGTCATCTCCTCTAGGTATTATTATTCAACCAGACCCAAGTCATCTCCTCTAGGTATTATTATTCAACTAGACCCAAGTCATCTCCTCTAGGTATTATTATTCAACCAGACCCAAGTCATCTCCTCTAGGTATTATTATTCAACTAGACCCAAGTCATCTCCTCTAGGTATTATTATTCAACCAGACCCAAGTCATCTCCTCTAGGTATTATTATTCAACCAGACCCAAGTCATCTCCTCTAGGTATTATTATTCAACCAGACCCAAGTCATCTCCTCTAGGTATTATTATTCAACCAGACCCAAGTCATCTCCTCTAGGTATTATTATTCAACCAGACCCAAGTCATCTCCTCTAGGTATTATTATTCAACCAGACCCAAGTCATCTCCTAGGTATTATTATTCAACCAGACCCAAGTCATCTCCTCTAGGTATTATTATTCAACCAGACCCAAGTCATCTCCTCTAGGTATTATTATTCAACCAGACCCAAGTCATCTCCTCTAGGTATTATTATTCAACCAGACCCAAGTCATCTCCTCCTAGGTATTATTATTCAACCAGACCCAAGTCATCTCCTCTAGGTATTATTATTCAACCAGACCCAAGTCATCTCCTCTAGGTATTATTATTCAACCAGACCCAAGTCATCTCCTAGGTATTATTATTCAACCAGACCCAAGTCATCTCCTCCTAGGTATTATTATTCAACCAGACCCAAGTCATCTCCTCTAGGTATTATTATTCAACCAGACCCAAGTCATCTCCTCTAGGTATTATTATTCAACCAGACCCAAGTCATCTCCTCTAGGTATTATTATTCAACCAGACCCAAGTCATCTCCTCTAGGTATTATTATTCAACCAGACCCAAGTCATCTCCTCTAGGTATTATTATTCAACCAGACCCAAGTCATCTCCTCTAGGTATTATTATTCAACCAGACCCAAGTCATCTCCTCTAGGTATTATTATTCAACCAGACCCAAGTCATCTCCTAGGTATTATTATTCAACCAGACCCAAGTCATCTCCTCTAGGTATTATTATTCAACCAGACCCAAGTCATCTCCTCTAGGTATTATTATTCAACCAGACCCAAGTCATCTCCTCTAGGTATTATTATTCAACCAGACCCAAGTCATCTCCTCTAGGTATTATTATTCAACCAGACCCAAGTCATCTCCTAGGTATTATTATTCAACCAGACCCAAGTCATCTCCTCCTAGGTATTATTATTCAACCAGACCCAAGTCATCTCCTCTAGGTATTATTATTCAACCAGACCCAAGTCATCTCCTCTAGGTATTATTATTCAACCAGACCCAAGTCATCTCCTCTAGGTATTATTATTCAACCAGACCCAAGTCATCTCCTCCTAGGTATTATTATTCAACCAGACCCAAGTCATCTCCTAGGTATTATTATTCAACCAGACCCAAGTCATCTCCTCCTAGGTATTATTATTCAACCAGACCCAAGTCATCTCCTCTAGGTATTATTATTCAACCAGACCCAAGTCATCTCCTCTAGGTATTATTATTCAACCAGACCCAAGTCATCTCCTCTAGGTATTATTATTCAACCAGACCCAAGTCATCTCCTCTAGGTATTATTATTCAACCAGACCCAAGTCATCTCCTAGGTATTATTATTCAACCAGACCCAAGTCATCTCCTCTAGGTATTATTATTCAACCAGACCCAAGTCATCTCCTCTAGGTATTATTATTCAACCAGACCCAAGTCATCTCCTCTAGGTATTATTATTCAACCAGACCCAAGTCATCTCCTCCTAGGTATTATTATTCAACCAGACCCAAGTCATCTCCTAGGTATTATTATTCAACCAGACCCAAGTCATCTCCTCCTAGGTATTATTATTCAACCAGACCCAAGTCATCTCCTCTAGGTATTATTATTCAACCAGACCCAAGTCATCTCCTCTAGGTATTATTATTCAACTAGACCCAAGTCATCTCCTCTAGGTATTATTATTCAACCAGACCCAAGTCATCTCCTCTAGGTATTATTATTCAACCAGACCCAAGTCATCTCCTCTAGGTATTATTATTCAACTAGACCCAAGTCATCTCCTCTAGGTATTATTATTCAACCAGACCCAAGTCATCTCCTCTAGGTATTATTATTCAACCAGACCCAAGTCATCTCCTCTAGGTATTATTATTCAACCAGACCCAAGTCATCTCCTCTAGGTATTATTATTCAACCAGACCCAAGTCATCTCCTCTAGGTATTATTATTCAACCAGACCCAAGTCATCTCCTCTAGGTATTATTATTCAACCAGACCCAAGTCATCTCCTCTAGGTATTATTATTCAACCAGACCCAAGTCATCTCCTCTAGGTATTATTATTCAACCAGACCCAAGTCATCTCCTCCTAGGTATTATTATTCAACCAGACCCAAGTCATCTCCTCTAGGTATTATTATTCAACCAGACCCAAGTCATCTCCTCCTAGGTATTATTATTCAACTAGACCCAAGTCATCTCCTCCTAGGTATTATTATTCAACCAGACCCAAGTCATCTCCTCTAGATATTATTATTCAACCAGACCCAAGTCATCTCCTCCTAGGTATTATTATTCAACCAGACCCAAGTCATCTCCTCTAGGTATTATTATTCAACCAGACCCAAGTCATCTCCTCTAGGTATTATTATTCAACTAGACCCAAGTCATCTCCTCCTAGGTATTATTATTCAACCAGACCCAAGTCATCTCCTCTAGGTATTATTATTCAACCAGACCCAAGTCATCTCCTCTAGGTATTATTATTCAACCAGACCCAAGTCATCTCCTCTAGGTATTATTATTCAACCAGACCCAAGTCATCTCCTCTAGGTATTATTATTCAACCAGACCCAAGTCATCTCCTCCAGGTATTATTATTCAACCAGACCCAAGTCATCTCCTCCAGGTATTATTATTCAACCAGACCCAAGTCATCTCCTCTAGGTATTATTATTCAACCAGACCCAAGTCATCTCCTCTAGGTATTATTATTCAACCAGACCCAAGTCATCTCCTCTAGGTATTATTATTCAACCAGACCCAAGTCATCTCCTCTAGGTATTATTATTCAACCAGACCCAAGTCATCTCCTCCTAGGTATTATTATTCAACCAGACCCAAGTCATCTCCTCTAGGTATTATTATTCAACCAGACCCAAGTCATCTCCTCTAGGTATTATTATTCAACCAGACCCAAGTCATCTCCTAGGTATTATTATTCAACCAGACCCAAGTCATCTCCTAGGTATTATTATTCAACCAGACCCAAGTCATCTCCTCTAGGTATTATTATTCAACCAGACCCAAGTCATCTCCTCTAGGTATTATTATTCAACCAGACCCAAGTCATCTCCTCTAGGTATTATTATTCAACCAGACCCAAGTCATCTCCTCTAGGTATTATTATTCAACCAGACCCAAGTCATCTCCTCTAGGTATTATTATTCAACCAGACCCAAGTCATCTCCTCTAGGTATTATTATTCAACCAGACCCAAGTCATCTCCTCTAGGTATTATTATTCAACCAGACCCAAGTCCTCTCCTCTAGGTATTATTATTCAACCAGACCCAAGTCATCTCCTCTAGGTATTATTATTCAACCAGACCCAAGTCATCTCCTAGGTATTATTATTCAACCAGACCCAAGTCATCTCCTCTAGGTATTATTATTCAACCAGACCCAAGTCATCTCCTCTAGGTATTATTATTCAACCAGACCCAAGTCATCTCCTAGGTATTATTATTCAACCAGACCCAAGTCATCTCCTCTAGGTATTATTATTCAACCAGACCCAAGTCATCTCCTCTAGGTATTATTATTCAACCAGACCAAGTCATCTCCTCTAGGTATTATTATTCAACCAGACCCAAGTCATCTCCTCTAGGTATTATTATTCAACCAGACCCAAGTCATCTCCTCCTAGGTATTATTATTCAACCAGACCCAAGTCATCTCCTCTAGGTATTATTATTCAACCAGACCCAAGTCATCTCCTCTAGGTATTATTATTCAACCAGACCCAAGTCATCTCCTCTAGGTATTATTATTCAACCAGACCCAAGTCATCTCCTCCTAGGTATTATTATTCAACCAGACCCAAGTCATCTCCTCTAGGTATTATTATTCAACCAGACCCAAGTCATCTCCTCCTAGGTATTATTATTCAACCAGACCCAAGTCATCTCCTCTAGGTATTATTATTCAACCAGGCCCAAGTCATCTCCTCCTAGGTATTATTATTCAACCAGACCCAAGTCATCTCCTCTAGGTATTATTATTCAACCAGACCCAAGTCATCTCCTCTAGGTATTATTATTCAACCAGACCCAAGTCATCTCCTCTAGGTATTATTATTCAACCAGACCCAAGTCATCTCCTCTAGGTATTATTATTCAACCAGACCCAAGTCATCTCCTCTAGGTATTATTATTCAACCAGACCCAAGTCATCTCCTCCTAGGTATTATTATTCAACCAGACCCAAGTCATCTCCTCTAGGTATTATTATTCAACCAGACCCAAGTCATCTCCTCCTAGGTATTATTATTCAACCAGACCCAAGTCATCTCCTCTAGGTATTATTATTCAACCAGACCCAAGTCATCTCCTAGGTATTATTATTCAACCAGACCCAAGTCATCTCCTCTAGGTATTATTATTCAACCAGACCCAAGTCATCTCCTCTAGGTATTATTATTCAACCAGACCCAAGTCATCTCCTCTAGGTATTATTATTCAACCAGACCCAAGTCATCTCCTCTAGGTATTATTATTCAACCAGACCCAAGTCATCTCCTCTAGGTATTATTATTCAACCAGACCCAAGTCATCTCCTCTAGGTATTATTATTCAACCAGACCCAAGTCATCTCCTCTAGGTATTATTATTCAACCAGACCCAAGTCATCTCCTCTAGGTATTATTATTCAACCAGACCCAAGTCATCTCCTCTAGGTATTATTATTCAACCAGACCCAAGTCATCTCCTCCTAGGTATTATTATTCAACCAGACCCAAGTCATCTCCTCTAGGTATTATTATTCAACCAGACCCAAGTCATCTCCTCTAGGTATTATTATTCAACCAGACCCAAGTCATCTCCTCTAGGTATTATTATTCAACCAGACCCAAGTCATCTCCTCTAGGTATTATTATTCAACCAGACCCAAGTCATCTCCTCCTAGGTATTATTATTCAACCAGACCCAAGTCATCTCCTCTAGGTATTATTATTCAACCAGACCCAAGTCATCTCCTCTAGATATTATTATTCAACCAGACCCAAGTCATCTCCTCCTAGGTATTATTATTCAACCAGACCCAAGTCATCTCCTCCTAGGTATTATTATTCAACCAGACCCAAGTCATCTCCTCTAGGTATTATTATTCAACCAGACCCAAGTCATCTCCTCTAGGTATTATTATTCAACCAGACCCAAGTCATCTCCTCTAGGTATTATTATTCAACTAGACCCAAGTCATCTCCTCTAGGTATTATTATTCAACTAGACCCAAGTCATCTCCTCTAGGTATTATTATTCAACCAGACCCAAGTCATCTCCTCTAGGTATTATTATTCAACTAGACCCAAGTCATCTCCTCTAGGTATTATTACTCAACCAGACCCAAGTCATCTCCTCTAGGTATTATTATTCAACCAGACCCAAGTCATCTCCTCTAGGTATTATTATTCAACCAGACCCAAGTCATCTCCTCTAGGTATTATTATTCAACCAGACCCAAGTCATCTCCTCTAGGTATTATTATTCAACCAGACCCAAGTCATCTCCTCTAGGTATTATTATTCAACCAGACCCAAGTCATCTCCTCTAGGTATTATTATTCAACCAGACCCAAGTCATCTCCTCTAGGTATTATTATTCAACCAGACCCAAGTCATCTCCTCCTAGGTATTATTATTCAACCAGACCCAAGTCATCTCCTCTAGGTATTATTATTCAACCAGACCCAAGTCATCTCCTCTAGGTATTATTACTCAACCAGACCCAAGTCATCTCCTCTAGGTATTATTATTCAACCAGACCCAAGTCATCTCCTCCTAGGTATTATTATTCAACCAGACCCAAGTCATCTCCTCCTAGGTATTATTATTCAACCAGACCCAAGTCATCTCCTCTAGGTATTATTATTCAACCAGACCCAAGTCATCTCCTCCTAGGTATTATTATTCAACCAGACCCAAGTCATCTCCTCCTAGGTATTATTATTCAACCAGACCCAAGTCATCTCCTCTAGGTATTATTATTCAACCAGACCCAAGTCATCTCCTAGGTATTATTATTCAACCAGACCCAAGTCATCTCCTCTAGGTATTATTATTCAACCAGACCCAAGTCATCTCCTCTAGGTATTATTATTCAACCAGACCCAAGTCATCTCCTCCTAGGTATTATTATTCAACCAGACCCAAGTCATCTCCTCCTAGGTATTATTATTCAACCAGACCCAAGTCATCTCCTCCAGGTATTATTATTCAACCAGACCCAAGTCATCTCCTCTAGGTATTATTATTCAACCAGACCCAAGTCATCTCCTCTAGGTATTATTATTCAACCAGACCCAAGTCATCTCCTCTAGGTATTATTATTCAACCAGACCCAAGTCATCTCCTCTAGATATTATTATTCAACCAGGCCCAAGTAATCTCCTCTAGGTATTATTATTCAACCAGACCCAAGTCATCTCCTCTAGGTATTATTATTCAACCAGACCCAAGTCATCTCCTCTAGGTATTATTATTCAACCAGACCCAAGTCATCTCCTCCTAGGTATTATTATTCAACCAGACCCAAGTCATCTCCTCTAGGTATTATTATTCAACCAGACCCAAGTCATCTCCTCCTAGGTATTATTATTCAACCAGACCCAAGTCATCTCCTCTAGGTATTATTATTCAACCAGACCCAAGTCATCTCCTCTAGGTATTATTATTCAACCAGACCCAAGTCATCTCCTCTAGGTATTATTATTCAACCAGACCCAAGTCATCTCCTCTAGGTATTATTATTCAACCAGACCCAAGTCATCTCCTCTAGGTATTATTATTCAACCAGACCCAAGTCATCTCCTCTAGGTATTATTATTCAACCAGACCCAAGTCATCTCCTCTAGGTATTATTATTCAACCAGACCCAAGTCATCTCCTCTAGGTATTATTATTCAACCAGACCCAAGTCATCTCCTCTAGGTATTATTATTCAACCAGACCCAAGTCATCTCCTCTAGGTATTATTATTCAACCAGACCCAAGTCATCTCCTCCTAGGTATTATTATTCAACCAGACCCAAGTCATCTCCTCTAGGTATTATTATTCAACCAGACCCAAGTCATCTCCTCTAGGTATTATTATTCAACCAGACCCAAGTCATCTCCTCTAGGTATTATTATTCAACCAGACCCAAGTCATCTCCTCTAGGTATTATTATTCAACCAGACCCAAGTCATCTCCTCTAGGTATTATTATTCAACCAGACCCAAGTCATCTCCTCCTAGGTATTATTATTCAACCAGACCCAAGTCATCTCCTCTAGGTATTATTATTCAACCAGACCCAAGTCATCTCCTCTAGGTATTATTATTCAACCAGACCCAAGTCATCTCCTCTAGGTATTATTATTCAACCAGACCCAAGTCATCTCCTCTAGGTATTATTATTCAACCAGACCCAAGTCATCTCCTCCTAGGTATTATTATTCAACCAGACCCAAGTCATCTCCTCTAGGTATTATTATTCAACTAGACCCAAGTCATCTCCTAGGTATTATTATTCAACCAGACCCAAGTCATCTCCTCTAGGTATTATTATTCAACCAGACCCAAGTCATCTCCTCTAGGTATTATTATTCAACCAGACCCAAGTCATCTCCTCTAGGTATTATTATTCAACCAGACCCAAGTCATCTCCTCTAGGTATTATTATTCAACCAGACCCAAGTCATCTCCTCTAGGTATTATTATTCAACCAGACCCAAGTCATCTCCTCTAGGTATTATTATTCAACCAGACCCAAGTCATCTCCTCTAGGTATTATTATTCAACCAGACCCAAGTCATCTCCTCTAGGTATTATTATTCAACCAGACCCAAGTCATCTCCTCTAGGTATTATTATTCAACCAGACCCAAGTCATCTCCTCTAGGTATTATTATTCAACCAGACCCAAGTCATCTCCTCTAGGTATTATTATTCAACCAGACCCAAGTCATCTCCTCTAGGTATTATTATTCAACCAGACCCAAGTCATCTCCTCCTAGGTATTATTATTCAACCAGACCCAAGTCATCTCCTAGGTATTATTATTCAACCAGACCCAAGTCATCTCCTCTAGGTATTATTATTCAACCAGACCCAAGTCATCTCCTCTAGGTATTATTATTCAACCAGGCCCAAGTAATCTCCTCTAGGTATTATTATTCAACCAGACCCAAGTCATCTCCTCTAGGTATTATTATTCAACCAGACCCAAGTCATCTCCTAGGTATTATTATTCAACCAGACCCAAGTCATCTCCTCTAGGTATTATTATTCAACCAGACCCAAGTCATCTCCTCTAGGTATTATTATTCAACCAGACCCAAGTCATCTCCTCTAGGTATTATTATTCAACCAGACCCAAGTCATCTCCTCTAGGTATTATTATTCAACCAGACCCAAGTCATCTCCTCTAGGTATTATTATTCAACCAGACCCAAGTCATCTCCTCTAGGTATTATTATTCAACCAGACCCAAGTCATCTCCTCTAGGTATTATTATTCAACCAGACCCAAGTCATCTCCTCTAGGTATTATTATTCAACCAGGCCCAAGTAATCTCCTCTAGGTATTATTATTCAACCAGACCCAAGTCATCTCCTCTAGGTATTATTATTCAACCAGACCCAAGTCATCTCCTCTAGGTATTATTATTCAACCAGACCCAAGTCATCTCCTCTAGGTATTATTATTCAACCAGACCCAAGTCATCTCCTCTAGGTATTATTATTCAACCAGACCCAAGTCATCTCCTCTAGGTATTATTATTCAACTAGACCCAAGTCATCTCCTCTAGGTATTATTATTCAACCAGACCCAAGTCATCTCCTCTAGGTATTATTATTCAACCAGACCCAAGTCATCTCCTCTAGGTATTATTATTCAACCAGACCCAAGTCATCTCCTCCTAGGTATTATTATTCAACCAGACCCAAGTCATCTCCTCCTAGGTATTATTATTCAACCAGACCCAAGTCATCTCCTCTAGGTATTATTATTCAACCAGACCCAAGTCATCTCCTCCTAGGTATTATTATTCAACCAGACCCAAGTCATCTCCTCTAGGTATTATTATTCAACCAGACCCAAGTCATCTCCTCCTAGGTATTATTATTCAACCAGACCCAAGTCATCTCCTCTAGGTATTATTATTCAACCAGACCCAAGTCATCTCCTCTAGGTATTATTATTCAACCAGACCCAAGTCATCTCCTCTAGGTATTATTATTCAACCAGACCCAAGTCATCTCCTCTAGGTATTATTATTCAACCAGACCCAAGTCATCTCCTCTAGGTATTATTATTCAACCAGACCCAAGTCATCTCCTCTAGGTATTATTATTCAACCAGACCCAAGTCATCTCCTCCTAGGTATTATTATTCAACCAGACCCAAGTCATCTCCTCTAGGTATTATTATTCAACCAGACCCAAGTCATCTCCTCTAGGTATTATTATTCAACCAGACCCAAGTCATCTCCTCTAGGTATTATTATTCAACCAGACCCAAGTCATCTCCTCTAGGTATTATTATTCAACCAGACCCAAGTCATCTCCTCTAGGTATTATTATTCAACCAGACCCAAGTCATCTCCTCCTAGGTATTATTATTCAACCAGACCCAAGTCATCTCCTCTAGGTATTATTATTCAACCAGACCCAAGTCATCTCCTCTAGGTATTATTATTCAACCAGACCCAAGTCATCTCCTCTAGGTATTATTATTCAACCAGACCCAAGTCATCTCCTAGGTATTATTATTCAACCAGACCCAAGTCATCTCCTCTAGGTATTATTATTCAACCAGACCCAAGTCATCTCCTCCTAGGTATTATTATTCAACCAGACCCAAGTCATCTCCTCTAGGTATTATTATTCAACCAGACCCAAGTCATCTCCTAGGTATTATTATTCAACCAGACCCAAGTCATCTCCTCTAGGTATTATTATTCAACCAGACCCAAGTCATCTCCTCCTAGGTATTATTATTCAACCAGACCCAAGTCATCTCCTCCTAGGTATTATTATTCAACCAGACCCAAGTCATCTCCTCTAGGTATTATTATTCAACCAGACCCAAGTCATCTCCTCCTAGGTATTATTATTCAACCAGACCCAAGTCATCTCCTCTAGGTATTGTTATTCAACCAGACCCAAGTCATCTCCTCTAGGTATTATTATTCAACCAGACCCAAGTCATCTCCTCCTAGGTATTATTATTCAACCAGACCCAAGTCATCTCCTCTAGGTATTATTATTCAACCAGACCCAAGTCATCTCCTCCTAGGTATTATTATTCAACCAGACCCAAGTCATCTCCTCTAGGTATTATTATTCAACCAGACCCAAGTCATCTCCTCTAGGTATTATTATTCAACCAGACCCAAGTCATCTCCTCTAGGTATTATTATTCAACCAGACCCAAGTCATCTCCTCTAGGTATTATTATTCAACCAGACCCAAGTCATCTCCTCCTAGGTATTATTATTCAACCAGACCCAAGTCATCTCCTCTAGGTATTGTTATTCAACCAGACCCAAGTCATCTCCTCTAGGTATTATTATTCAACCAGACCCAAGTCATCTCCTCCTAGGTATTATTATTCAACCAGACCCAAGTCATCTCCTCTAGGTATTATTATTCAACCAGACCCAAGTCATCTCCTCCTAGGTATTATTATTCAACCAGACCCAAGTCATCTCCTCTAGGTATTATTATTCAACCAGACCCAAGTCATCTCCTCTAGGTATTATTATTCAACCAGACCCAAGTCATCTCCTCCTAGGTATTATTATTCAACCAGACCCAAGTCATCTCCTCTAGGTATTATTATTCAACCAGACCCAAGTCATCTCCTCTAGGTATTATTATTCAACCAGACCCAAGTCATCTCCTCTAGGTATTATTATTCAACCAGACCCAAGTCATCTCCTCCTAGGTATTATTATTCAACCAGACCCAAGTCATCTCCTCTAGGTATTATTATTCAACCAGACCCAAGTCATCTCCTCTAGGTATTATTATTCAACCAGACCCAAGTCATCTCCTCTAGGTATTATTATTCAACCAGACCCAAGTCATCTCCTCTAGGTATTATTATTCAACCAGACCCAAGTCATCTCCTCTAGGTATTATTATTCAACCAGACCCAAGTCATCTCCTCTAGGTATTATTATTCAACCAGACCCAAGTCATCTCCTCTAGGTATTATTATTCAACCAGACCCAAGTCATCTCCTCTAGGTATTATTATTCAACCAGACCCAAGTCATCTCCTCTAGGTATTATTATTCAACCAGACCCAAGTCATCTCCTAGGTATTATTATTCAACCAGACCCAAGTCATCTCCTCCTAGGTATTATTATTCAACCAGACCCAAGTCATCTCCTCTAGGTATTATTATTCAACCAGACCCAAGTCATCTCCTAGGTATTATTATTCAACCAGACCCAAGTCATCTCCTCTAGGTATTATTATTCAACTAGACCCAAGTCATCTCCTCTAGGTATTATTATTCAACCAGACCCAAGTAATCTCCTCTAGGTATTATTATTCAACCAGACCCAAGTCATCTCCTCTAGGTATTATTATTCAACCAGACCCAAGTCATCTCCTCTAGGTATTATTATTCAACTAGACCCAAGTCATCTCCTCTAGGTATTATTATTCAACCAGACCCAAGTCATCTCCTCTAGGTATTATTATTCAACCAGACCCAAGTCATCTCCTCTAGGTATTATTATTCAACCAGACCCAAGTCATCTCCTCTAGGTATTATTATTCAACCAGACCCAAGTCATCTCCTCCTAGGTATTATTATTCAACCAGACCCAAGTCATCTCCTCTAGGTATTATTATTCAACCAGACCCAAGTCATCTCCTCTAGGTATTATTATTCAACCAGACCCAAGTCATCTCCTCTAGGTATTATTATTCAACCAGACCCAAGTCATCTCCTCTAGGTATTATTATTCAACCAGACCCAAGTCATCTCCTAGGTATTATTATTCAACCAGACCCAAGTCATCTCCTCTAGGTATTATTATTCAACCAGACCCAAGTCATCTCCTCTAGGTATTATTATTCAACCAGACCCAAGTCATCTCCTCTAGGTATTATTATTCAACCAGACCCAAGTCATCTCCTCTAGGTATTATTATTCAACCAGACCCAAGTCATCTCCTCTAGGTATTATTATTCAACCAGACCCAAGTCATCTCCTCTAGGTATTATTATTCAACCAGACCCAAGTCATCTCCTCTAGGTATTATTATTCAACCAGACCCAAGTCATCTCCTCTAGGTATTATTATTCAACCAGACCCAAGTCATCTCCTCTAGGTATTATTATTCAACCAGACCCAAGTCATCTCCTCCAGGTATTATTATTCAACCAGACCCAAGTCATCTCCTCTAGGTATTATTATTCAACCAGACCCAAGTCATCTCCTCCTAGGTATTATTATTCAACCAGACCCAAGTCATCTCCTCTAGGTATTATTATTCAACTAGACCCAAGTCATCTCCTCTAGGTATTATTATTCAACCAGACCCAAGTCATCTCCTCTAGGTATTATTATTCAACCAGACCCAAGTCATCTCCTCTAGGTATTATTATTCAACCAGACCCAAGTCATCTCCTCTAGGTATTATTATTCAACCAGACCCAAGTCATCTCCTCTAGGTATTATTATTCAACCAGACCCAAGTCATCTCCTCTAGGTATTATTATTCAACCAGACCCAAGTCATCTCCTCTAGGTATTATTATTCAACCAGACCCAAGTCATCTCCTCTAGGTATTATTATTCAACCAGACCCAAGTCATCTCCTCTAGGTATTATTATTCAACCAGACCCAAGTCATCTCCTCTAGGTATTATTATTCAACCAGACCCAAGTCATCTCCTCTAGGTATTATTATTCAACCAGACCCAAGTCATCTCCTCTAGGTATTATTATTCAACCAGACCCAAGTCATCTCCTCTAGGTATTATTATTCAACCAGACCCAAGTCATCTCCTCTAGGTATTATTATTCAACCAGACCCAAGTCATCTCCTCCTAGGTATTATTATTCAACCAGACCCAAGTCATCTCCTCTAGGTATTATTATTCAACCAGACCCAAGTCATCTCCTCTAGGTATTATTATTCAACCAGACCCAAGTCATCTCCTCTAGGTATTATTATTCAACCAGACCCAAGTCATCTCCTCTAGATATTATTATTCAACCAGACCCAAGTCATCTCCTCTAGGTATTATTATTCAACCAGACCCAAGTCATCTCCTCCTAGGTATTATTATTCAACCAGACCCAAGTCATCTCCTCTAGGTATTATTATTCAACTAGACCCAAGTCATCTCCTCTAGGTATTATTATTCAACCAGACCCAAGTCATCTCCTCTAGGTATTATTATTCAACCAGACCCAAGTCATCTCCTCTAGGTATTATTATTCAACTAGACCCAAGTCATCTCCTCTAGGTATTATTATTCAACCAGACCCAAGTCATCTCCTCTAGGTATTATTATTCAACCAGACCCAAGTCATCTCCTCTAGGTATTATTATTCAACCAGACCCAAGTCATCTCCTCTAGGTATTATTATTCAACCAGACCCAAGTCATCTCCTCTAGGTATTATTATTCAACCAGACCCAAGTCATCTCCTCTAGGTATTATTATTCAACCAGACCCAAGTCATCTCCTCTAGGTATTATTATTCAACCAGACCCAAGTCATCTCCTCTAGGTATTATTATTCAACCAGACCCAAGTCATCTCCTCCTAGGTATTATTATTCAACCAGACCCAAGTCATCTCCTCTAGGTATTATTATTCAACCAGACCCAAGTCATCTCCTCTAGGTATTATTATTCAACCAGACCCAAGTCATCTCCTAGGTATTGTTCCTGTGGATACACTTCAATCCTCTCCATTTAAATTGATAGATTATCTATTAGCAGAAGCAAGGAAATGTGTAACAGAATGCTGGAAAAATGAACATTCACCCTCAAATGAACATTCACCCTCAAATGAACATGCACCCTCCCGAGAGACGCAGTGGTCTAAGGCACTGCATCTCAGTGCTACAGGCGTCACTACAGACTCTGGTTCGATCCCGGGCTGTATCACAACTGGCCCTGATTGAGTGTCGCACAATTGGCCCGGCGTCGTCCGGGTTAGGGGAGGGTTTGGCCGGGGTAGGGGAGGGTTTGGCCGGGGTAGGGGAGGGTTTGGCCGGGTTAGGGGAGGGTTTGGCCGGGGTAGGGGAGGGTTTGGCCGGGGTAGGGGAGGGTTTGGCCGGGGTAGGGGAGGGTTTGGCCGGGGTAGGGGAGGGTTTGGCCGGGTTAGGGGAGGGTTTGGCCGGGGTAGGGGAGGGTTTGGCCGGGGTAGGGGAGGGTTTGGCCGGGGTAGGGGAGGGTTTGGCCGGGGTAGGGGAGGGTTTGGCCGGGGTAGGGGAGGGTTTGGCCGGGGTAGGGGAGGGTTTGGCCGGGGTAGGGGAGGGTTTGGCCGGGGTAGGGGAGGGTTTGGCCGGGTTAGGGGAGGGTTTGGCCGGGGTAGGGGAGGGTTTGGCCGGGGTAGGGGAGGGTTTGGCCGGGGTAGGGGAGGGTTTGGCCGGGGTAGGGGAGGGTTTGGCCGGGTTAGGGGAGGGTTTGGCCGGGGTAGGGGAGGGTTTGGCCGGGGTAGGGGAGGGTTTGGCCGGGGTAGGGGAGGGTTTGGCCGGGTTAGGGGAGGGTTTGGCCGGGGTAGGGGAGGGTTTGGCCGGGGTAGGGGAGGGTTTGGCCGGGGTAGGGGAGGGTTTGGCCGGGGTAGGGGAGGGTTTGGCCGGGGTAGGGGAGGGTTTGGCCGGGGTAGGGGAGGGTTTGGCCGGGGTAGGGGAGGGTTTGGCCGGGGTAGGGGAGGGTTTGGCCGGGGTAGGGGAGGGTTTGGCCGGGGTAGGGGAGGGTAGGCCGTCATTGTAAATAGGAATTTGTTTTTAACTGACTGGCCTAGTTAAATAAAGGTTAAATGAAGATATGTGGTTACGTCTATAGAGGGAACTTGTTGACATGGAGAGAATTACATCAGTCTTGCAACAGAGACAGTATGAAGGTGTCTGGTCAGAGTTCCTGACATATCGGACCGGTCTTATTCTGTTGTTTCTGTTCTTTTTCTGTGGCTTTATCCAAATTGTATTCTTATTCAGACTCTTTAAAAATGTGCTCTATACAGACAAAATGTTCGCTTAACATGAATGTAATTCCGCTCCTTTGTTTTATTTTACTAGGAAAGTCAGCTTTCTGCCCTGGACCAGGGCAGATTCTTATTTACAATGACGGCCTACCGGGGAACAGTGTGTTAACTGCCTTGTTCAGGGGCAGAACGGCAGATTTTTAACCTTGTCAGCTCGATCTAGCAACCCTCTGACCGCCGGGCTGCCCGCCGCCCCTCTGACCGCCGGGCTGTCCGCCGCCCCTCTGACCGCCGGGCTGACCGCCGCCCCTCTGACCGCCGGGCTGCCCGCCGCCCCTCTGACCGCCGGACTGTCCGCCGCCCCTCTAACCGCCAGACTGACCGCCGCCCCTCTGCCCGCCGGGCTGGCCGCCGCCCATCTGCCCGCCGCCCCTCTAACCGCCGGGCTGCCCGCCGCCCCTCTAACCGCCGGGCTGCCCGCCGCCCCTCTAACCGCCGGGCTGCCCGCCGCCCCTCTAACCGCCGGGCTGCCCGCCGCCCCTCTAACCGCCGGGCTGCCCGCCGCCCCTCTAACCGCCGGGCTGCCCGCCGCCCCTCAAGACAGGTAATGTTGTGTATGTGTGGTACATGTTCTTTATGTGCTCTTCAATACAAATGTATAAAAATAAAAGGAAAGCGACTTGTTTAGAGCCACAGTATAAACCTCTAGGCTCCATCTGAAATGAATCCAGTTTATTCAGATCAAATGAAGAGGCTACATTTTGATAAGAACATTTCTGTCTCTGTGTTATTGATTTAAGGCCGAGTGACTAAAGCTGAATGGAGGAAAAGATGGCAAGGCCATAGACGGGTGGGTTGTTGAGCAACAACGATACGAGCTCAACCGTGGAACAAAACCAGCGGGGTTGGCTGAGGAACAAAGTACTGTTCACAACATGGAAACTATATATCCTCTTCAGTTGTTTATTGAAAACATAAATACATTTGCACAATGAGCACTTGTTGTCTCTTAAATGCGTCGTTACAGTTGTTGGTTAGCTAGCTAGCGAATTTTAGCCCTATTAGCATTGACATGACGTCAGTCAAAACCCCTCAAAACAAGACATGGTGTCAAGAAGAAGACACAATGAGACTAAACGAGTAACCTAGGACTCCCTACATGACAGCTTCTTGTCATTGCTGCTAGCTATCTGACCGTCCAGGATCATAACACAGAGTTCTGCCCCCTCGACGCGACGCACATCGTTCATGACGTTGTCAGCCATCCCCTCTATAGTTACTGGTCTCTTCAAGACAACACACACAACATGGTCTACAGCAAAATGACAAACAGCCTTAGTTTGGTCAATGTGGAGGATAATAGATGTATTATAGACTAACAAGACAGCAATTTGCTGCTCATTGATAGAGTCTGCTGAGAGTCCGTCAATGGGTTAGCCAGAATACAGTAGACCACTGTCAACAGTCTAGTACAAGTGCCTTGGCTTCTCTAGCTACTGAAAGACAGACAGACGTATCAAACACTATTGACTGTGAGAGCTGGACAGACAGAAAGAAAGAAAGCAAGCCAGACAGCCAGCCAGACATCCAGCCAGGAAGACAGACAGCCAGCCAGACATGGCTAAAACAGTCAGTCACACTAAGAATAGCCTTCACTCATCCAACAGATTTTCATCAGACAGACAGACAGTCATACACATTGAACTGAGGGACGTGACTGAAGTCACCCGTCTCCGCACACCATGACGGTTCCAGTACATTAGTGGTTTAGACTAGGGCCACCACTCTGGGAGAAGAGAGACTGTGACCTAACGATGCTGTGGTGTTACAGCAGCACAGACCTACACTGGGCAGAGAGGTCTGTAGACCTAGAGGAGACACTGGTACACTGGGCAGAGAGGTCTGTAGACCTAGAGGAGACACTGGTACACTGGGCAGAGAGGTCTGTAGACCTAGAGGAGACACTGGTACACTGGGCAGAGAGGTCTGTAGACCTAGAGGAGACACTGGTACACTGGGCAGAGAGGTCTGTAGACCTAGAGGAGACACTGGTACACTGGGCAGAGAGGTCTGTAGACCTAGAGGAGACACTGGTACACTGGGCAGAGAGGTCTGTAGACCTAGAGGAGACACTGGTACACTGGGCAGAGAGGTCTGTAGACCTAGAGGAGACACTGGTACACTGGGCAGAGAGTTCTGTAGACCTAGAGGAGACACTGGTACACTGGGCAGAGAGGTCTGTAGACCTAGAGGAGACACTGCTACACTGGGCAGAGAGGTCTGTAGACCTAGAGGAGACACTGCTACACTGGGCAGAGAGGTCTGTAGACCTAGAGGAGACACTGCTACACTGGGCAGAGAGGTCTGTAGACCTAGAGGAGACACTGGTACACTGGGCAGAGAGGTCTGTAGACCTAGAGGAGACACTGGTACACTGGGCAGAGAGGTCTGTAGACCTAGAGGAGACACTGGTACACTGGGCAGAGAGGTCTGTAGACCTAGAGGAGACACTGGTACACTGGGCAGAGAGGTCTGTAGACCTAGAGGAGACACTGGTACACTGGGCAGAGAGTTCTGTAGACCTAGAGGAGACACTGGTACACTGGGCAGAGAGGTCTGTAGACCTAGATGAGACACTGGTACACTGGGCAGAGAGGTCTGTAGACCTAGAGGAGACACTGCTACACTGGGCAGAGAGGTCTGTAGACCTAGAGGAGACACTGGTACACTGGGCAGAGAGGTCTGTAGACCTAGAGGAGACACTGGTACACTGGGCAGAGAGGTCTGTAGACCTAGAGGAGACACTGGTACACTGGGCAGAGAGGTCTGTAGACCTAGAGAACACAGTGTAGAGGAAACGTTGTAGAGACACTGTACGTACAATGTACACATCAGAGGGGGAGCCCTTATCGTGACACACACACACACACACACACACACACACACACACACACACACACACACACACACACACACACACACACACACACACACACACACACACACACACACACACACACACACACACACACACACACACACACACGGAAGGAGGTTACAGGAAGCTAGTGCCATCATATGAAAACCCCTTATCATGTAGGAACAGAGACAGACACGGTTGAGAGAAGAAGCACAAAGGACTGAAGGGAGAGGTCTGGCATGAGGCTGAAGATACTAGACAGGCCCTACATTCTCTACATTCAATCAATTAACTGAAGTGTAGTCACTCACAGAGAATAGCATGGCGCTTGTAACGCCAGGGTAGTGGGTTCGATTCCCAGGACCACCAATATGTCAAATGTATGCACGTACAACTGTAAGTCACTTTAGATAAAAGCATCCTCCACATCAGGCCTCCTGCACATCAGGCCTCCTGCACATCAGGCCTCCTTGCACATCAGGCCTCCATTGCCTCCTGCACATCAGGCCTCCTTGCACATTAGGCCTCCTTGCACATTAGGCCTCCTTGCACATTAGGCCTCCTTGCACATTAGGCCTCCTTGCACATTAGGCCTCCTTGCACATTAGGCCTCCTTGCACATTAGGCCTCCTTGCACATTAGGCCTCCTTGCACATTAGGCCTCCTTGCACATTAGGCCTCCTTGCACATTAGGCCTCCTTGCACATTAGGCCTCCTTGCACATTAGGCCTCCTTGCACATTAGGCCTCCTTGCACATTAGGCCTCCTTGCACATTAGGCCTCCTTGCACATTAGGCCTCCTTGCACATTAGGCCTCCTTGCACATTAGGCCTCCTCCACATTAGGCCTCCTCCACATTAGGCCTCCTCCACATTAGGCCTCCTCCACATTAGGCCTCCTCCACATTAGGCCTCCTCCACATCAGGCCTCCTCCACATCAGGCCTCCTCCACATCAGGCCTCCTCCACATGGTATATATTATTATATAGTTATGAGCAGCTAGATAGACTCACTAGCCTACACCCAAAATAATATGAAAAAAAGTTACTGGGTCCTTTTTAATGAATAACAGATGACATTGAAGACTGCATTACATTTCAAGTTGAACTATCTTAAAAATGTGCTCATTGTCACTCATTTAAGCCAAACATGAACAATGAAGTGGACAAAGGCACAAACAGATCTGGGACCAGGCTATAGAAGGAGACAACAGATCTGGGACCAGACTATAGAAGGAGACAACAGATCTGGGACCAGGCTATAGAAGGAGACAATAGATCTGGGACCAGGCTATAGGAGGAGACAACAGATCTGGGACCAGGCTATAGGAGGAGACAACAGATCTGGGACCAGGCTATAGGAGGAGACAACAGATCTGGGACCAGGCTATAGGAGGAGACAACAGATCTGGGACCAGGCTATAGGAGGAGACAACAGATCTGGGAGCAGGCTGCCCCAAATACATCACTATAACGTTAGTCATCATCACCTAACAAGGATCCCCCAGTGTGGATGTACATGTGATGTACACAGAATGTCTATTGTTAGTCTACAGTGTCTGTGGTGATTTGTCTCTACTACAGATCTGCATTTGTCAACATGATAAAGAGTTGGTATTAGCTATGCAAATAGCCAGTGGCACATCCTGTTCCTCAACTAGCTCCTTCCACTTGATTGACTGGATCTATATGGCTGCGTTCACACAGGCAAACCAATTAGGATATTTTCCCCACTAATTGGTCTTTGGTAACCCTTTCTTTGGATAGTCCATCTGTATATGCTCTATGGACTATCAGTAACATTTAAACTAACTATCTACCAACCCTAACCTTAACCTAACCCTGAACTTAACCCTTATCCTAAACCTAGCCCCAACCCTTATTCTAAACCTAACCCTAACCTTAATCCTTATCCTAACCCTGAACTTAACCCTTATCCTAAACCTAACCCATATTCTAAACCTAACCTTGCAAACAGTTGCTTATCTACAGATGGACTATCCGAACTATCCAAATAACGTGTGATCTGGTCAGTGACCTTGTCCCCAATACTTGATAAGGCACAGAGCAAACTAGATGAAGTGATGATAAACGTCTTAGTAACACAATTCTATTACTGTATTATTAGCTAGCTGTGTGTGTATCATGCCATGGGCATTACTGCAGTGGGATTGTAGACTAGCTGGCTGTATTGAGCTGTGTAGTGGGGGTCGGACGGTGGAGGAGGGGAGACAGTCATGCATATTGAAGGCCCTGTAAGGGGTCAACATCTGATCTCAGCTGGGCCCAATCTCCGATGCAGCCAGATGTTCATTGAGGCGAGACATCCATAGGGCTGTCTGGTTAACTAAACGTGTGTTACTAACATACTTGCTAAATCTGTGTCAATTCTCTCACTCAAACTCTTTCTCTCCAGTCTCCACTCTTGGGGCTCAACATTCTAAACGTTACGGATCCTGGCATGCGTTTGTAAATCGTTAGATAACGTTACATACTTTTGTAATCTGTTAAACGATACAATAATTAGCTAGCTAGCTGGATGATTTAGTGTTTTCAAACAATGCTCAAATCCGCTAGCTCACGTTTAGCATTGATGCCTCAAAATAGCTGGCTGGTGAAATGCAATCAAATGAAAATAATGCACGTCTCGTTTCTTACCTCGTTGACCCCGGTTGCTGCAGACCGGTGATTTTATGAATATTAGGACGTTATCTATATGATAGTCTTTGATTCACAGTTTCGCTGATTTTGAAGTGATCTCTTTCCCTTTCTCTCCCTGACCTCCAATCCGTTTACTGTATAAATACATCCAGCTTGTCAAGCATCTAGCCGACGTGAACGGTATATGTGCGCAACTTAGTTTATGGTGAGTTATAGTTACCTGGTTGTCAGTCTTTTTAGCTAACATTCCACTCCTTGTAGAACAAACACCATGTCATTTATCTGATTTATTTAACCTTTATTTTATCAGGGAGTCATACCAAGACCAAGGTCTCTTTTACAGATGAGCTCTAAATTACATAAATTACAAAGAATACACACCTCAAAATATAAATACAAAATGCAAGCAGAAAGAAAAACATGGTCATAAAAAACCAACACATGAATCAGTAATGAGGTCATGTACCGGAGAACCTCCAAAGGAGTGGAATGTTGGCTAAAACGACTGGCAACCAGTTATCGTTACTACCACACAAAAAAGCAAAAGGTTGAACAACTTCACAGAGCTTTACTGACCTCTAGTGGTGTTATAGTTGAAATGTCGGTATTTGTATTTATGTATTTATTATGCCAAGGCAGCAGCTACTCTTCCTGAGGTTCAACAAAATTAAGGCAATTATACATTTTAAAAACATTACAATACATTCATAACAGATTTCACAATATATTAAGTTTGTGCTTTCAGGCCTCTACTCTACTACCACATATCTATAACACAAAATCCATGTGTACATGTGTGTATAGTGCGTATCAAATCAAATTGTATTTGTCACATGCACCTTACAGTGAAATGCTTACTTACAAGCCCTTAACCAACAATGTAGTTTTAAGATAATCCCTAAAAAAGTAAGAGATAAGAATAACAAATAATTAAAAGGCAGCAGTAAATAACATTAGCAGGGCTATATACAGGAGGTACCGGCACCGGTGTCGAGGTAATTGAGGTAATGATGTACATGTAGGTAGAGTTATTAAAGTGTCTATGCATAGATAATAACAGAGAGTAGCAACAGCGAAGGGGGGGGGACACAAATAGTCTGGGTAGCCATTGGAGTAGCTGGTCAGAAGTCTTATGGCTTGGGGGTAGAAGCTGTTTAGAAGCCTTTTGGACCTAGACTTGGCGCTCCGGTACCGCTTGCCTTGCGGTAGCAGAGAGAACAGTCTATGACTAGGGTGGCTGGAGTCTTTGACCATTTTTAGGGCCTTCCTAGTATAGAGGTCCTGGATGGTAGGAAACTTGGCCCCAGTTATGTACTGGGCCGTACGCACTACCCTCTGTAGTGCCTTGCGGTCGGAGGCTGAGCAGTTGCCATACCAGGCAGTGATGCAACCAGTCAGGATGCTCTCGATGGTGCAGGTGTAAAACCTTTTGAGGATCTGAGGACCCATGCCAAATCTTTTCAGTCTCCTGAGGGGGAATAGGTTTTGTGGTGCCCTCTTCACGACTGTCTTGGTGTGCTTGGACCATGTTAGTTTGTTGGTGATGTGGATGCCAAGGAACTTGAAGCTCTCAACCTGCTCCACTACAGCCCCATTGATGAGAATGGGGGGCGTGCTCGGACCTCCTTTTCCTGTAGTCCACAATCAACTCCTTTGTCTTGATTACGCTGAGGGACAGGTTGTTGTCCTTGCACCACACGGTCAGGTCTCTGACCTTCTCCCTATAGGCTGTCTCATCGTTGTCGGTGATCAGGCCTACCACTGTTGTGTCAGCAGAAAACTTAATGATGGTGTTGGAGTCGTGCCTGACCGTTGTGGCGGCATATTTCTGCATTACCAAATTAGTTCATAACAACATTCAGTTTTAAAAATCACTCAATTTACAAATAAAATCATAATTAGAACCCAGTTAATTATCCAACAAACATTTTTTAAATGACATTTCTCAGTGATTCAAATTGGTTCTATCACTCAAAGTAAAAAACTAAATTTAACACACATCGACATTGGCAGAATGTACATTTATATTAACATCCAGTATAATTATCCCATAATTCTACTATTAACATTTTCATCATGATTATAATACAGATCAGTATCTCAATGCATTCTTAATCTAAATGACTATAATTTTACGTGGTGTAGACCTCTACAATCAACCTGATACCCCAAAAGTATAAACATTTTTGTTTTGCACAGTTGACCAACTCCCTCCTTCAGGCACTGATTCTTCTGGCGTTCTTTTCGTACTTCTTCAGATAACTTTACAGTTCAAAGTGGATGTCCCATGATAATGTCCCATGATAATGTCCCAATTTCAATGTCCCACCTTTACCACCCATTATGTCTTGTCCATTCGTCAACCAGTATACCAGCAACACAAGAGAAGTTTAGAACAGATTTCTCTCCATTTTTCATGATAACCTCGAAAGAACAGATTAGAACAACAGTTTAGTTCAGTTCATTAACTACATGATACCTGTTTACTTTTACCAATTATTCTTAATACAAATGTCTAAACATATGTCAAAGAGAATAACACATTCTATTGAAACTACCATTTCAAATTGGCTTATACTCCCCATCACACTGTCAACTCCATCGCAGAGCCACAGGATCAGGAAGTTAGACCTATAACCCATCGGGAATAGAACAGAACAAACAACACAACAATACACTCCTTCACATATCACTCAAGGTGTGTAAACTTCAATCCAAAACCTCAAAGAACTGAATCCTCCCCCATTTTTAACACATAAGTCTCCATGAGAGTAATGTATAAAACAACACTACTACTGGTACAAAAGATAAAAACAGTATTTCAAATAACCTAATCAAATTAAAAGCACTAATCTGAAAAACTCCAAAGAAAAATGATTGTACCCATATGGTCATAGGAGAATAGACTTAAAGCAGCCTACCCTTAGTCAAAGGCAATGCCCTCTCCGTCTTCACATTGGTCCAAATTACAAATATGGCTTAGAACTATAAACTCCATCATATTTATCAATTACACAAATGACCTTGAAATCAGTATTACAAATTGCCTTAAATTCATTATCCAAATGGCTTTCCAATGAGGGTGATCAGACCACAACGGAAAGTCATGATAAAGGTCATAGGTCATACAAACCCTTCAAAGAAGTGTTTCTTACTATATTAGACAAATTTAAAAAATAGTCAAACATTTCCTACATGTTGTATCCCAGGTTCCCAGAACATTCCTTTATCAAAAGAATTCACATGTTTAATTAAAACTCAGAAAATAAAAAGTCCATGTGCGTGCGTGGCCCTTTAAGATACCTTAGCACTAAGTGAAATGGAAAACTCACCAAACCCAAAGTAAATTTGTAAAAATAAAATCAAACATAGTATTTTAAAAACACCAACAAATAGTCATAACAAATGTGTTGTGTGTGTGGGTATTTGCAAACCGTAAGGTAAAAACAAACAAAACATTTCCAGGCCTTTTCAATGTGGTAGTTTACGGCCTCAATCTCATTCACTCTCCCCAAGATTATAGTCCCAGGAAACATTTCAAAGAGAGACAATGAAACACCCATTTTCCCAGAAAAAACACAAAATACTTTGTTAGCATTCATTATACTACACCGATTCAGAAACCCAAAAGTTAACTATAAACAAAACCTAATAATAATGATAATTCCACTGTACCTCAAATCATGAATCATTAGTTTTAATCTACATCAATGTATATGTATGCTTAATTGAACATACACTACCTTTAGATACAATTATCCTGGTATCATTACTATCTAAATGGAATAATTTTTTCCTCTGTCGCAAATGTAGTACATTTCTCAGCGTAAGGAATCAGCAGTATTTAATCCCAGGCATTTAAAATGTTTTTGTTTGAGACGTGTTCTCCCATGGCTCCTTTAACATTCATACTTTAGATAACTTCCATCCGTCCCGGAAGAAAGAATCCTACTCAAACACATCAGATAATACAATGTTATATAAGTCAAATCAACACCTGAAATAAACAGTAAACAGTAAACAATAAACAAACCCATAACCCATTTTCCAGCAATCGAATCATTTCAAACTGTTGATATGTTTAGTCAAATTAACAAATCTAAAACCTTTCAAAAGTTGGCGTTGTCTCATCAGCGTAAAAATCCAAACTAACTTTTTTCCACTCATATCTACAATGTCTGCATTCCCCAAAGGTCAATACTGTTCAGCTCGTACATTAATGATCTTCCTTCTGTCTGTACAGGGTCTGAAGTTCCAATGTATGCAGATGAGACAGTGATAAATGCAAATAACAAACAACAAGCTACACAAGAACTCACTACTGTAATGGTTCAGATGACAAAGTTGCTCAGAGACTCATGTTTTCATCTCAATAAAAAAACAGTCTGCATGTTCCTCACAAAGAAAACAACTGATGCCCCTGAGACAGATGTCTATGTATCAGGGGAAAAGCTCCAGGTGGTATCTGATGCCCTGAGACAGATGTCTATGTATCAGGGGAAAAGCTCCAGGTGGTATCTGATGCCCTGAGACAGAGGTCTATGTATCAGGGGAAAAGCTCCAGGTGGTATCTGATGCCCTGAGACAGAGGTCTATGTATCAGGGGAAAAGCTCCAGGTGGTATCTGATGCCCTGAGACAGATGTCTATGTATCAGGGGAAAGGCTCCAGGTGGTATCTGATGCCCTGAGACAGAGGTCTATGTATCAGGGGAAAAGCTCCAGGTGGTATCTGATGCTACTGAGACAGAGGTCTATGTATCAGGGGAAGAGCTCCAGGTGGTATCTGATGCTACTGAGACAGATGTCTATGTATCAGAGGAAAAGCTCCAGGTGGTATCTGATGCCCCTGAGACAGATGTCTATGTATCAGAGGAAAAGCTCCAGGTGGTATCTGATGCCCTGAGACAGATGTATATGTATCAGAGGAAAAGCTCCAGGTGGTATCTGATGCCCTGAGACAGATGTCTATGTATCAGGGGAAAAGCTCCAGGTGGTATCTGATGCTACTGAGACAGATGTCTATGTATCAGAGGAAAAGCTCCAGGTGGTATCTGATGCTACTGAGACAGATGTCTATGTATCAGGGGAAAAGCTCCAGGTGGTATCTGATGCCCCTGAGACAGATGTCTATGTATCAGAGGAAAAGCTCCAGGTGGTATCTGATGCTACTGAGACAGATGTCTATGTATCAGGGGAAAAGCTCCAGGTGGTATCTGATGCCCTGAGACAGATGTCTATGTATCAGGGGAAAAGCTCCAGGTGGTATCTGATGCCCCTGAGACAGATGTCTATGTATCAGAGGAAAAGCTCCAGGTGGTATCTGATGCTACTGAGACAGATGTCTATGTATCAGGGGAAAAGCTCCAGGTGGTATCTGATGCTACTGAGACAGATGTCTATGTATCAGGAGAAAAGCTCCAGGTGGTATCTGATGCTACTGAGACAGATGTCTATGTATCAGGGGAAAAGCTCCAGGTGGTATCTGATGCTACTGAGACAGAGGTCTATGTATCAGGGGAAAAGCTCCAGGTGGTATCTGATGCCCTGAGACAGATATCTATGTATCAGGGGAAAAGCTCCAGGTGGTATCTGATGCTACTGAGACAGATGTCTATGTATCAGGGGAAAAGCTCCAGGTGGTATCTGATGCTACTGAGACAGATGTCTATGTATCAGAGGAAAAGCTCCAGGTGGTATCTGATGCCCTGAGACAGATGTCTATGTATCAGAGGAAAAGCTCCAGGTGGTATCTGATGCCCTGAGACAGATGTCTATGTATCAGGGGAGAAGCTCCAGGTGGTATCTGATGCCCTGAGACAGAGGTCTATGTATCAGGGGAAGAGCTCCAGGTGGTATCTGATGCTACTGAGACAGATGTCTATGTATCAGGGGAAAAGCTCCAGGTGGTATCTGATGCCCCTGAGACAGAGGTCTATGTATCAGGGGAAAAGCTCCAGGTGGTATCTGATGCCCTGAGACAGATGTCTATGTATCAGGGGAAAAGCTCCAGGTGGTATCTGATGCCCTGAGACAGAGGTCTATGTATCAGGGGAAAAGCTCCAGGTGGTATCTGATGCCCTGAGACAGAGGTCTATGTATCAGGAGAAAAGCTCCAGGTGGTATCTGATGCCCTGAGACAGATGTCTATGTATCAGGGGAAAAGCTCCAGGTGGTATCTGATGCTACTGAGACAGATGTCTATGTATCAGGGGAAAGGCTCCAGGTGGTATCTGATGCTACTGAGACAGATGTCTATGTATCAGGGGAAAAGCTCCAGGTGGTATCTGATGCCCTGAGACAGAGGTCTATGTATCAGGGGAAAAGCTCCAGGTGGTATCTGATGCCCCTGAGACAGATGTCTATGTATCAGAGGAAAGGCTCCAGGTGGTATCTGATGCTACTGAGACAGATGTCTATGTATCAGGGGAAAAGCTCCAGGTGGTATCTGATGCCCTGAGACAGATGTCTATGTATCAGGGGAAAGGCTCCAGGTGGTATCTGATGCCCTGAGACAGATGTCTATGTATCAGGGGAAAAGCTCCAGGTGGTATCTGATGCCCCTGAGACAGATGTCTATGTATCAGGGGAAGAGCTCCAGGTGGTATCTGATGCTACTGAGACAGATGTCTATGTATCAGGGGAAAAGCTCCAGGTGGTATCTGATGCCCTGAGACAGAGGTCTATGTATCAGGGGAAAAGCTCCAGGTGGTATCTGATGCCCTGAGACAGATGTCTATGTATCAGAGGAAAAGCTCCAGGTGGTATCTGATGCTACTGAGACAGATATCTATGTATCAGGGGAAAAGCTCCAGGTGGTATCTGATGCTACTGAGACAGATGTCTATGTATCAGGGGAAGAGCTCCAGGTGGTATCTGATGCTACTGAGACAGATGTCTATGTATCAGAGGAAAAGCTCCAGGTGGTATCTGATGCCCTGAGACAGATGTCTATGTATCAGGGGAAAAGCTCCAGGTGGTATCTGATGCCCTGAGACAGATGTCTATGTATCAGGGGAAAAGCTCCAGGTGGTATCTGATGCTACTGAGACAGAGGTCTATGTATCAGGGGAAAAGCTCCAGGTGGTATCTGATGCTACTGAGACAGATGTCTATGTATCAGGGGAAAAGCTCCAGGTGGTATCTGATGCCCTGAGACAGATGTCTATGTATCAGGGGAAAGGCTCCAGGTGGTATCTGATGCCCTGAGACAGATGTCTATGTATCAGGGGAAAGGCTCCAGGTGGTATCTGATGCTACTGAGACAGAGGTCTATGTATCAGGGGAAAAGCTCCAGGTGGTATCTGATGCTACTGAGACAGATGTCTATGTATCAGGGGAAAGGCTCCAGGTGGTATCTGATGCCCTGAGACAGATGTCTATGTATCAGGGGAAAAGCTCCAGGTGGTATCTGATGCCCCTGAGACAGAGGTCTATGTATCAGGGGAAAAGCTCCAGGTGGTATCTGATGCCCTGAGACAGATATCTATGTATCAGGGGAAAGGCTCCAGGTGGTATCTGATGCCCTGAGACAGAGGTCTATGTATCAGGGGAAAAGCTCCAGGTGGTATCTGATGCCCTGAGACAGATATCTATGTATCAGGGGAAAGGCTCCAGGTGGTATCTGATGCCCTGAGACAGATATCTATGTATCAGGGGAAAGGCTCCAGGTGGTATCTGATGCCCTGAGACAGAGGTCTATGTATCAGGGGAAAAGCTCCAGGTGGTATCTGATGCCCTGAGACAGATATCTATGTATCAGGGGAAAGGCTCCAGGTGGTATCTGATGCCCTGAGACAGATATCTATGTATCAGGGGAAAGGCTCCAGGTGGTATCTGATGCCCTGAGACAGATATCTATGTATCAGGGGAAAGGCTCCAGGTGGTATCTGATGCCCTGAGACAGAGGTCTATGTATCAGGGGAAAAGCTCCAGGTGGTATCTGATGCCCTGAGACAGATATCTATGTATCAGGGGAAAGGCTCCAGGTGGTATCTGATGCCCTGAGACAGATATCTATGTATCAGGGGAAAGGCTCCAGGTGGTATCTGATGCCCTGAGACAGAGGTCTATGTATCAGGGGAAAAGCTCCAGGTGGTATCTGATGCCCTGAGACAGATATCTATGTATCAGGGGAAAGGCTCCAGGTGGTATCTGATGCCCTGAGACAGATATCTATGTATCAGGGGAAAAGCTCCAGGTGGTATCTGATGCCCTGAGACAGATGTCTATGTATCAGGGGAAAAGCTCCAGGTGGTGTCTGATGCCCCTGAGACAGAGGTCTATGTATCAGGGGAAAAGCTCCAGGTGGTATCTGATGCTACTGAGACAGAGGTCTATGTATCAGGGGAAAAGCTCCAGGTGGTATCTGATGCTACTGAGACAGATGTCTATGTATCAGGGGAAAAGCTCCAGGTGGTATCTGATGCTACTGAGACAGATGTCTATGTATCAGGGGAAAAGCTCCAGGTGGTATCTGATGCCCTGAGACAGATGTCTATGTATCAGGGGAAAAGCTCCAGGTGGTATCTGATGCTACTGAGACAGATGTCTATGTATCAGGGGAAAGGCTCCAGGTGGTATCTGATGCCCTGAGACAGATGTCTATGTATCAGAGAAAAGCTCCAGGTGGTATCTGATGCTACTGAGACAGATGTCTATGTATCAGGGGAAAAGCTCCAGGTGGTATCTGATGCCCTGAGACAGATATCTATGTATCAGGGGAAAAGCTCCAGGTGGTATCTGATGCTACTGAGACAGATGTCTATGTATCAGGGGAAAAGCTCCAGGTGGTATCTGATGCCCTGAGACAGATATCTATGTATCAGGGGAAAGGCTCCAGGTGGTATCTGATGCCCCTGAGACAGATGTCTATGTATCAGGGGAAAGGCTCCAGGTGGTATCTGATGCCCCTGAGACAGATGTCTATGTATCAGGGGAAAAGCTCCAGGTGGTATCTGATGCTACTGAGACAGATGTCTATGTATCAGGGGAAAAGCTCCAGGTGGTATCTGATGCCCCTGAGACAGATGTCTATGTATCAGAGGAAAAGCTCCAGGTGGTATCTGATGCCCTGAGACAGATGTCTATGTATCAGGGGAAAAGCTCCAGGTGGTATCTGATGCCCTGAGACAGATGTCTATGTATCAGGGGAAAAGCTCCAGGTGGTATCTGATGCCCTGAGACAGAGGTCTATGTATCAGGGGAAAAGCTCCAGGTGGTATCTGATGCCCTGAGACAGAGGTCTATGTATCAGGGGAAAAGCTCCAGGTGGTATCTGATGCCCTGAGACAGATGTCTATGTATCAGGGGAAAAGCTCCAGGTGGTATCTGATGCCCTGAGACAGATGTCTATGTATCAGAGGAAAGGCTCCAGGTGGTATCTGATGCTACTGAGCCAGATGTCTATGTATCAGGGGAAAAGCTCCAGGTGGTATCTGATGCCCTGAGACAGATGTCTATGTATCAGGGGAAAAGCTCCAGGTGGTATCTGATGCTACTGAGACAGATGTCTATGTATCAGGGGAAAAGCTCCAGGTGGTATCTGATGCCACTGAGACAGAGGTCTATGTATCAGGGGAAAAGCTCCAGGTGGTATCTGATGCCCTGAGACAGATGTCTATGTATCAGGGGAAAAGCTCCAGGTGGTATCTGATGGTACTGAGACAGATGTCTATGTATCAGGGGAAAAGCTCCAGGTGGTATCTGATGCCCTGAGACAGAGGTCTATGTATCAGGGGAAAAGCTCCAGGTGGTATCTGATGCTACTGAGACAGATGTCTATGTATCAGGGGAAAAGCTCCAGGTGGTATCTGATGCCCTGAGACAGAGGTCTATGTATCAGGGGAAAAGCTCCAGGTGGTATCTGATGCCCTGAGACAGATGTATATGTATCAGAGGAAAAGCTCCAGGTGGTATCTGATGCTACTGAGACAGAGGTCTATGTATCAGGGGAAAAGCTCCAGGTGGTATCTGATGCTACTGAGACAGAGGTCTATGTATCAGGGGAAAAGCTCCAGGTGGTATCTGATGCCCTGAGACAGATGTCTATGTATCAGGGGAAAAGCTCCAGGTGGTATCTGATGCCCTGAGACAGATGTCTATGTATCAGGGGAAAAGCTCCAGGTGGTATCTGATGCCCTGAGACAGATGTCTATGTATCAGGGGAAAAGCTCCAGGTGGTATCTGATGCCCTGAGACAGATGTCTATGTATCAGGGGAAAAGCTCCAGGTGGTATCTGATGCCCTGAGACAGATGTCTATGTATCAGGGGAAAAGCTCCAGGTGGTATCTGATGCCCCTGAGACAGATGTCTATGTATCAGAGGAAAAGCTCCAGGTGGTATCTGATGCCCTGAGACAGATATCTATGTATCAGGGGAAAAGCTCCAGGTGGTATCTGATGCTACTGAGACAGATGTCTATGTATCAGGGGAAAAGCTCCAGGTGGTATCTGATGCCCTGAGACAGATGTCTATGTATCAGGGGAAAAGCTCCAGGTGGTATCTGATGCCCTGAGACAGAGGTCTATGTATCAGGGGAAAAGCTCCAGGTGGTATCTGATGCTACTGAGACAGATGTCTATGTATCAGGGGAAAAGCTCCAGGTGGTATCTGATGCTACTGAGACAGATGTCTATGTATCAGGGGAAAAGCTCCAGGTGGTATCTGATGCCCTGAGACAGAGGTCTATGTATCAGGGGAAAAGCTCCAGGTGGTATCTGATGCTACTGAGACAGATGTCTATGTATCAGGGGAAAAGCTCCAGGTGGTATCTGATGCCCTGAGACAGATGTCTATGTATCAGGGGAAAAGCTCCAGGTGGTATCTGATGCCCTGAGACAGATGTATATGTATCAGAGGAAAAGCTCCAGGTGGTATCTGATGCCCTGAGACAGATGTCTATGTATCAGAGGAAAAGCTCCAGGTGGTATCTGATGCTACTGAGACAGAGGTCTATGTATCAGGGGAAAAGCTCCAGGTGGTATCTGATGCTACTGAGCCAGATGTCTATGTATCAGGGGAAAAGCTCCAGGTGGTATCTGATGCCCTGAGACAGAGGTCTATGTATCAGAGGAGAAGCTCCAGGTGGTATCTGATGCTACTGAGACAGAGGTCTATGTATCAGGGGAAAAGCTCCAGGTGGTATCTGATGCTACTGAGACAGAGGTCTATGTATCAGGGGAAAAGCTCCAGGTGGTATCTGATGCCCTGAGACAGAGGTCTATGTATCAGGGGAAAAGCTCCAGGTGGTATCTGATGCCCTGAGACAGAGGTCTATGTGTCAGGGGAAAAGCTCCAGGTGGTATCTGATGCTACTGAGACAGATGTCTATGTATCTGATGTTAAGTACCATGGCATCATACTTGATTCCAACCTCTCTTTTAAAAAGCAAATGAAAAAAGTAACTAAAATAACCAAATTCAACTTAGCTAATTTCCAAAACATATGAAATTGTTTTGACTACAGAGGTAACAAAACTATACTTCAAATCTATGATACTCCCCCACTTAACATACTACCTGACTAGTTTGGCCCAAGCTTGCTTTACACCATTAAAACCCATTCAGTCTGTCTGCAAACAGGCTCTCTAAGTACTTGATAGGAAACCCAATAGCGATAGAAAGCATGAGCTCCTGAGTTGGAAAAAATCTTATGCAATACACTGACGCCTATCTTGTATTCAAGATTCTAAATGTCCAGGCTCCCCCTCCACTCAGTACTTTTGTTAAGCAGAAAACCCAAACCTTATGGCAGCAGATCCACAAGATCCGCCATGAGAGGTGACTGTATAGTTCCCTTAAGGAAAAGCACCTTTTAGTCAATCTGCTTTCAGTGTGAGAGCTTCCCATGTCTGGAATGCCCTGCCATTAGACACACACAACTGTGATTAATGTGCACTGTCTCTTTAAAAATAAAAATGAACTCAAACTGCAGTCCACTTTAATGACCTGACATTGTTCCACGTAATGGAAACAGATTATAATGTTAGAATACATTAACTTCCTGCTCAAATTCACTGGTGTTACCTAAACAATAAACCAAGAATCAATAATCATCAGAATACATTATCACAAAATGTTTCCTTATTCACACCTGAATCACTTACAGCCCAACATATCCCAGCGCTCACAACCAACTCTCCTATTTTTTACCAGTGGGTAAAAACATAACCCCTACTCAAACAACGTTCTGCCTTACCTCTATCGTAAGATTAAAACCAAACTTTACAACTTTCTCTTCTCTTTCGGCTTCACACTTATGAAATGTCCAAGACTTTAAAAATAACATGTACAGCGCCAAATGTATTCATTAGATTTAGGTAACTGTCTCTAAATGTAATACTAAAACAGCTATTAAAACATTCAGTTTATATCTTAAACCAACACTAGCGACCGTATCTTTCCAGGCAAAACATACCAATAGTTGAATTACAATCAGAAACTCCGATTTTAGTCAGTGCATTGGCCGGGAAACTAACTTGGGCCTCCCGCTTGGAAGGCAAGAACTCTACCACTGAACCACCAATTCTATTTAAATGATTAAGACTCCCCGCAAATAAACCCACTTTACAATTGTCTGTAGTCGTAAAATCAGGCACGTACTACCGAGACAATTCCCAGAAAATAGCCCTAATTTAAAGATCCAAGCGTTACTCCGGCGATGATTCTCACATGCCAAATGAATAGATTAGCAGTCAAAGAGGAAAATCGACATTCATTGACTAGGAAACAGATCTTGCGCCTTTTAATAAAAGTAGATTGTTTTCTCATGCAACGTATTTCAATTACTTTACTACATCACATTAATCACGCAATGATAATTAGTTTGATGGATACCCTAGGCTTTGTACGACATTATAAAGTACGTCGAGATTCCATCTTAATTCGCTCTAACTTTATGGAAAAGGGTTCATTCAATAAATACAGCAACTCCTCTCATACTGGGAAGAAAAAATAAAACATTTTCAGACTTTAATGGCAGTTTTATTTCAAATGTTGTACCCAGACGGAGATAATCCAATAAGTATTTATAGTTCCATCGTTAGGGTAAAATAACCAAAAGTGGACACAATCCAATCAGTTTCGAGAGTTAATTGCCCAGATTTTGTAGACAGTTTAATAGTGCTTAAAACCTAATCTTTATCAAATTATCCATTAAAGATACCAACTCAAAACCTACGTACGTCTACGAATGGGTGGTTTAAATTGTATCTAATTATATTCTCAGCATTACTTTCATCGTTATCACTATTAATCGATTATACACACATACAATTTATTATGTTTTCATATATTCACAGAATCCATATAAAACGTAAGAAATTCTTAGGTACTCACACCGACCTTTAAGGATCACCCACACAGGATTGGTCAGATGTTCACACAGAACTGGTCAGATGTCCACACAGAACATCAGAACATAATTAAAAGGTTACCTACACAGAGTCAACCTACCGCGCTCACACAGAACGCTCCTACAAAGATTACCCACACAGGATGTCACACCCTGTCTATATGTACAGGGAAAGCCATAATGTAATCAAAATATTACCTAGTGGTCCCAAAACAAAATACTCACACAGAGTAACACATTTAAAATAATTGGAATTCACCACCTCTGAGGGTCACTTAGACAGTCACACAGACACTTTCAGAACGAGGTCCTTCTTCTAATAGGGCTTCACCAAGTACCGTGTTTCACACAGAACACATAGTCACCCTGGCCCCTCACCCCCACAGACCGCACCAATCCCCACTGTGATCAATTCAGTGTCCGGACGGCTCTAGTCGCCCGCAACCGAACAATGATAGGTGTCTTTGAGTCGACTGACTCTCAGATCATCCTCCACTGACTCGGCCCTGCTTACGCCTCCAAGGTGCCCCCCTCACAAAGGAATACACACTCAGAGCCTACGTAACAGAGGCTATCTAAAAACTCGACTTCAAGTGTGGTTTGCTCACCTCTTTCTTAAAAAAACTAAGTTCGAGATGTGGTATCCACTCGACTCGCTGCCTCTCAGATCAAAGGTGGGTCCATCTGCTTCGTTCCCGAAGTGTGGTTTCCCTGAGATCCCAAGTTTGAGTGATCCCTAGTGCACGATTTGCCCAGATTTTCAGGAGCGGTCACCGAGTGAAGATTCACGTCCCATTCCCGTCGCCAAATGTGTTTGCATATTTCTGCATTCCCAAATGAGGAGAGTTACAAACTTCACACACCAGTCAGAGTTATACTTAAACTACATATTTAATAATAAGAGCTTTGCAATAGCCTTTTTTGACTTTCAATGATGCACTATCTCTAATGAACCATTGAAAAGGTACCAACAGAAAAGTACAAAGATCTTTTATAGTCAAGATACACCCCTCTCAACCTACATGACGAACCACAGATCTTAGGAACACTTCACAAAGGTTAAGATTTGTATGAAATATATCTATAAAACATAGCAGACAGTTACTGCTGTGTCAACAGTTTTCATTGTAAAGACCAGTGTCTGGCCCCCTTACTCCAAAAGGGAACCGTCTCTCCCTGGTACGGTATAGAACAGAACCATTAGCTCATGTTCTCTGGAATGCTCTTTAGGTTTTATCACCCAAAGACATCGTAAATCTCCTCTGTCAGTGTTATCTCATAGAGGCCCATCCTCAGTAGAACACACACACACAATAGTTAACAAAATACTCTATTCTGTCGAATAAAACAACCATTACAATGCAATACAAACATTATAACATAATCTTGCAATTTTCCACGACACCGTGCAGTCATGAGTGAACAGGGAGTACAGGAGGGGACTGAGCACGCACCCCTGAGGATCAGCGTGACGGATGTGTTGTTACCTACCCTTACCACCTGAGGGCGGCCGGTCAGGAATTCTAGGATCCAGTTGCAGAGGGAGGTGTTTAGCACGATGGTGTTGAACGCTGAGCTGCAGTCAATGAATAGCATTCTCACATAGATGTTCCTTTTGTCCAGGTGGGAAAGGGCAGTGTGGAGCACAATAGAGATTGCAACATCTGCATATGTTATCGTGTGTTTGCATGCATGTGTCTATGTTTGTGTTGCTTCACAGTACCTGCTGTTCCATAAGGAATTTATTTTTTATCTAATTTTACTAGTTACGTGATGTGGAATAGAGTTCCATGTAGTTATGGCTCTATGTAGTACTGTGCGCCTCCCATAGTCTGTTCTGGACTTGGGGACTGTGAAAAGACCTCTGGTGGCATGTCCGAGCTAAGTGCCAGTACTTCAAACAGACAGCTCGGTGCATTCAACATGTCAATACCTCTCACAGATACAAGTACACAGTCTGAAACTAACCGCAGCTCTGCGTTGTGTTGCTGTCATTTCTTTATAAAATCTTCTGATATTTTTTTAGGAACTTTACGGTAAAGGCCCTGTTTCCTCAAATACGTGATATTATGATTGACATTACATTGGTCCAATAGTTGGAAGGATAATTTTATCAATAACCAATAGGTATTTATGTTGGGCGGGATCTTACCTTGCGTGCAAGTAAAGGAAATAAATCAGAAATCAGCCGTTCAAACTAGCTAATATTTACGAACGGTCATGTAGCTAATATTGATGATGGATTATCGAAAATTATTTAACGGTGGATACGGAGACAGAAACTCTGATCATCACTAAACACAACATCAGGTAGGTTGCTGCACCGCGTTGCGGTGTTTGCTAGAATAACTAACGTTAGCTATTTTAGCAAACGCCAGTTAACTTTAGCGAGCTAACTAGCCATTCTGAAAATGTAAATGTGTTTATCAGTCTTGCAAATAATGTTAGCTTATTAGCTAAACATTTCTATAAAAAAATGTCAAGCTAGTTGGTTAGTTTGCTATATGACATTTATAAGTAACGTTAGGTGCAACTGGCTGCAGCTGTGTTAAAATAACGTTCCAGTTGTGACGGCTATCTAAGGCCTCGCAGAAGAACTTGTCATTAGTGACATTCTACATGTATGGGTCTGACTGTATCTAGACAGCTAGCTAACTCATGTGTGCCGTTTTGAATGCACAATAAAGGTCCATCATGGCTGTATTCTCTCTGACCCTTTCTTCCCAGGGGCCAGTAACCTCTATTTCCACTGTAGAAGTACTACCTGTGTCCCTGTGGAGCCACCATAGCTGAGAGACAATGTCTCTCGCACAGAGAGTCCTCCTCACCTGGATCTTCACCCTGGCCTTCCTCATCATGCTCGTCCTCAAACTAGATGGCAAAGTCCACTGGAACTGGTTCCTCACCTTTCTACCCGTATGGATCTTCGACGGCATCCTCCTCCTCATGTTACTAGTCAAGATGGTCGCCAGGTGTAAAGCTGGCCACGAACCTCGTAACGGCTCCCAGGACCTGAAGAAGAAGGCCTGGTACCTGGCGTCCATGCTGCTGAAGCTGGGCTTCTGTCTGACGCTGTGCGCCCGGCTGGAGAAGCTTACCCATATCAAGCTCACCTTTGTGTGTATTCCTCTGTGGTGCATGTTGCTGGGAGCCATGGTGGAGCTGGGCTGTAACATCTTCCCCGAGAGGAGAGAGGCATGAGAGATGGATTGAGGAGAATGGAAAGGAGGAGGCAGAGAAGGCTGGAAGGAACACACACAAACCTCCTTTAGTGTGGATATTTGAGCTGTTTGCAAAATCACAAACTCTCTCCTTCATTTGTTATGACATGAAGTGTTATCCCCTTGTCCAAGCATTGCTCTCGTGCCAACAGTGTTGCTAATCAGAGAACAGATAAGAGACGGTGCCTTCAGGAGGTTATAAGACGGATGTAAATGGTACAGATCATATGATGTCAGATAAACTAATACAATCTAGCAAAGAAATGTCACCGCTAGCTAAGGATTTCCAGACATTTTCCTTGACGTCAGCATCTTTTGTGCTGTGTTGTAGACTCTTTCATACTTTGTGGGACGACGAAAAATGATTGTGGTAGAGTTTGGAAGACGGGGCTCTTCCTATGTAAAGCCATTCGGTGTTTTGTGCCATTCAGTTTAAATGTAATCTACCTGTAGTGTTACGGTCTCCTTTTTAATTTTCAACATTTGAATATAGTTCATTTTGACCTCAATCTGCATGTTATTTATTATTTTCCTTTCAGTATTGTGTGAATAAATGGATGTCACTATTGTTCCAAACTAAAACATGCTCTGATTTTGTTTACGGTGCCTTATGAGCTGTTGACTCAAGCATCAGAGTAGATGAGCAGGCAAGTCTCCATGTACTACCAGCTGTATTGGATAGATGGCAGTAGCAGCATGGTAGACTAACGTTGGCCTACTTGTGTTCAATGCTAGACAGTGCAATAATCAATGGCAGTTCTAATACTGGGCTGTTTGTGGAAGCTGTAAAGTTCTTATACATCCTCAGACTGAACAGCCTCATTCCAGTAAATGTGTACTGCTAACATAAAATATCTCTCTCAACCATGATGCATTTGGGGGGGATTTTTGAATCCCTCACACTGAAAGGAGACTGACTGAAAATATGTTCTCCATGCCTGCCCTTTTCATTTATTTTTTTAAAGGACACATTTGTCCTGACATTCACACACACAGAGCATGCATAAACATATTCCTCTCTCTCACACACACAGAGCATGCATAAACATCTTCCTCACACCCAGAGCATGCATAAACATCTTCCTCACACACAGAGCATGCATAAACATCTTCCTCACACACAGAGCGTGCATAAACATCTTCCTCACACACAGAGCGTGCATAAACATCTTCCTCACCGGTCTGTGTGTCAGGGCTACTCTCCCATTGGGCTGCCTCCCAACCCCTCAGGTCCTTCTGTATGCCACACCCTCTTTGGATATCCCCATAGGGCTCTGGTCAACAGTAGTGCACTATAGAGAACAGGGTGCCGTTTGGGACACACCCTGTGACTGGACCAAGAGTTTGAGGCTCGCCCATCACACTAATCTGATTATCTGACACACAGTCTGTCATAGCTTCTAGCGAGGTCTCTGTTGGGCTTGTACTGCTACTGCACATCCTGATCAGCAGCTCTTCTCTGTGTTTCGTTTCCCAGCTCTCCTGTGTGTTTGTGTTCATTTCCCAGCGCGCCACGGCTATAATCTCACATACCAGAACTGCTGAGCTCATCGCCTCTGAGTGCAGTGTGTGGGCGGCTTGCATAACACACACAGACAGAAGTAGCAGAGGCCAGAAAGGTAATCCTGCTCTAGTGGATCCATGCTGCTGAAATGTGCTTCTGCAGATCACACACTGTACTGTCTCCACGCAGACATTCATCTTATTGGAGACTGTTGTGCAGAAAGAAATCGCCTGTTTCTGATGAGCGGCAACACGTCTCTATTGCAAAATGATACCTGTTAAATATAAGAGGGATGGTCTTATCAGTTTAATAAGTTAGAACCTAAAAGGCCATGATATCAGATTAGTCCTTTGAGTCAGATATGAACCATTGATCTACTGTATGTCTGTGGTCCATTGGAGCCCCATGATCAAACATCACTCATAACATAAACCTTTATTTTAAGGATCGGACCCTTTTTTAAAATTTTCACCTAAAATGACCCAAATCTAACTGCCTGTAGCTCAGGACCTGAATCAAGGATTCTTGGTACCATTTGAAACACTGAAGTTTGTGGAAATGTGAAATTAATGTAGGAGAATAACACAGATCTGGTAAAAGATAATACGAAGAAAAAAACATTTGTTTTCTATGTTTCATCATCTCTGAAATGCAAGAGAAAGGCCATCATATATTGCAATTTAGATGTTGGCCACTAGATGGCAGCAGTGTGTGCAAAGTTTCAGATTGATTCAGTGAAGCATTGCAATACTGGACAATATTTTGTATCAAATCTGCCGAATTGGTCAATTGATACATTTAAGTACATAACTATAGAGAACATACAATAATTATATGGTAATACAAAATATTAAATGTTAGACACTCCCAGGAATATCATACATGATGGATCATTAGCTTATACACTAACTTTCACACATCTAGATGGGCGGACGGGGTGGGTGTGGAGCCAGAGACAGCAGCGGGGACAAACTGTAGACCCCACTTCCTACATTTGAACATTAAAATAGATTTGATCAAACTATGCTACATTTTCTCTCTGGAACCCTCAGGATGACAAATCAGAGCAAGATTACTGAATGGAAGTAAATGATTTACCTTCAGAGGTGAATGTATCAAACCAGTTGCCGCGATAAGTGTTTTGTTGTTGTGCACTCTCCTCAAACAATTGCATGGTACTTTTTCACTGTAAAAGCTACTGTAAATTGGACAGTGCAGTTAGATTAACAAAAATGTAATCTTTCTGTCCCGGGAAATTCTAGTCATGCTAATTACATTAATGCAGGTTAGTTCAACCATCCCGGTATAGGGACACCGATCCCGTAGAGGTTTAAGAGGTCCATCTGGTGTCCACTGTAGCCCCATGATCAAACAACATCACTCATAACGTTACCCTTTATTAAGAGGTCCATATTTATGTAGAAATCACACTACAAGTTGTTCTCCTTACAAAAAGTTATTTACACTACAGTGCTGACAATTAAAATCGAACAAAAATTATGAAAACTAAAAGCCTCCTTGATATAAATAAGCCTCTGAGGGGGAACAAAAAACAGCCTGGAGTAAATCCTTTAAAATAATGTCTCTCATCATCTTACAAAAAATATATATATGTTAATGTCAGCTCTAATAATAATCGATCTATAACCTAAAACTAAAATATATTATTTAAGGACCTGTATGTTTGTCAGACCTGCAGAGTACCAGTGCTTCTGGCCCTAAGTGCTTTGACAGTTCACAGATATTAGCCTGAGTCCCAGATCAGTTTATGTGTTCTTGCCAAGCCAACTCCAACTACGGTCAACAATGAGACAAGACAATACAAACTGATCTGGGACCAGGCTACACAGTTATGGACAGGCACTGAGGAATGTTACATTTGCAATGTATTCATTCGGTAACAGAACAGAGCAAGTGTGCATCCTAAAGGGTACCCTATTTCCTATATAGGGCACTACTTTTGAACAGATCTCTCCTACGGGCCCTGGTCACAAAGTAGATCCCTATATAGGGAATAGGGTGCCATTTAGGATGCACCCCAACAGAGCTTTACGTGTTCCTTAGAATACATCACACACCGTGTTGATACCATGTTCTATTTCTGTCTTCTCCTTCCTTTAGATCGGATTAAAACAGGACCCCAAAGAGCCATTTAAAAACACTATGTACAAAGATCAGTAGAAACAGTCTTTCTGCTGCTGCTCATGCAGGTGGTGTTTAAAGGAGAGGGAGGAGTGGTGCGGGGGGCCAGGAGGCCGTGTTTCCGGGGGGGTGACTGGGGCCTTTGGGTAAAGAGAAGTGTCTTTGTCCTTGGGTTTGTCCGGTCTGGGCTGGGGTTGGGGCCGGAACTGGGGCGTAGGGGTCCTGCTCTCTGTGTGGCTGGAGGCCAGGCTTGAAGAAGATAGAAGGGGTGCAGGGGAGGGCGTCAAAAAGGGGATAGGGGTGTGGGTAAGGGTAGGGATATGGGTAGGGGTAAGGGTAGGAATGTGGGTAGGGATAGGGGTGTGGGTAAGGGTAGGGGTGTGGGTAGGGGTGTGGCAGGGTTTGCGTGAGAGAGAGGGACTGGGGGTACGAGTGGAAGCCGGGCTGGGTTTGAAGGAGGGAGAGTGTGTAGAAGTGGGGCTAGATTTGGGAGAGGGGGTACGAGAGGATGACGGACTGGGTTTGGGAGAGGATGGGGGGGTGGAGGTGGGGGAGGGTTTGAGTGAGGAAGACAAGGAAGAGTGTGTGGTAGTGGTTTGATGTGATTCTGAGTGATGATGATGATGATGGTGGTGGTAGTAGTGGGGATGATGGTGATGTGATTTGGGCTTGGTGTCCTGCAAAGATGATTTGGAGGGAGTTAGGGGGGTGATGGGTGCTGGTAGGGGGGCGATGGGTGAGGTGACAGAGGGCTTGGGCATCCTTATATCCGCAGGTTGAGATTCCACTTTGACCTCCGGGTGGGCAGTGTCTCTGTCTTTGGGGGGTTTGGGCTCCGTGAGAGGAGCTGTGGTCCCTCCCATCAAGGCATCCCCAAACTCTTCCTGTTTGACTCGTAGCGTCGACACGTCCACCTTCCTCTCCTCCTCGGCTGGAGGCTCTCGGTGGTATTGTTTTAAGCGGATGTGCCATGCCAGGCTGCAGACAGCAGAGACAGTCTTGAACTGATGGACCACACTACGAGGGATGTAGTAGATGTCGTTGTCGTACAGCTGGATACGGGCGTAGCGGATCCCCTCGCGTCTCAGCTGGTTCAGCTTAGCATCGTCCACCCACTGCACACACTGAGGGAGAGAGAGAGAGTTAGACAGTGTACTCACCAGACACACATTGAGAAAAATCCCCAGTATCTTTTTTTCACCTCAAAACACACTGGAGGAGAAAATCCACTGAGCTGTTCCCATATTGTTCTAAGCCAGGGGAGTAGTTCAATCACTAGTGCTGAAGGATGCAGCTCTGGGTTGAACATTTGTAAAGCAAACGCAGACGGATGCTATGAAATCACCTCTCAGCTGCTCCTAACTAAAACAAAACTGCAGCTTAAGAGACACTAATGGAAGACAGGCCCTGAGCCCTCCTGGAGGGTCGTTTTAATGGAGGACAGGCCCTGAGCCCTCCTGGAGGTTCGTTTTAATGGAGGACAGGCCCTGAGCCCTCCTGGAGGGTCGTTTTAATGGAGGACAGGCCCTGAGCCCTCCTGGAGGGTCGTTTTAATGGAGGACAGGCCCTGAGCCCTCCTGGAGGGTCTCTTTAAAAACCTCTGAGGTTTTGGGGACCTGCATGGTTCTGGTTACGACTGACATTTTAGCTTATAAATTGCTCTGTGGACACCGTAGATGGAAATGGCTTGCATTGAGCGGTAGCCCTGCTTCTCACAGACACCTGTGTGAAGCAGGGTGTGAAATCTGACGCCTGTGTGAAGCAGGGTGTGAAATCTGACACCATTTGAAGCTGGGATGTCATTCACTCTTCCGACTGTCCAACTCCTGGCTGAACCCTACATCACAGCCACTAACACCACATATGCCTGCAATCCTTACATCGTAGCGCAGCAGAAAATAGTAGTTGTCGATAGCCAGTAATCTAAAATAATTCATAGATTTGAAACAAAAAAAAAACTTTGTCATAGACGGACAATATTAATATGAGATGAGAGTTCAGGAAGACAAGGTAGAGCTCAGACGTTCACATGGATGGAGGCAGAAGGTTTGATCAAAGGAGAAAATATGCTCATTTTCTCCAACACTAAAACATACAAATATGTTTTTCCCAGTTATAAGGAAGGTGAAATCTTAGTCATTTGATTATACTATATTTAGAAATCATTTATATTTTTCATACAGTTTTGTTGAATAGGAAATACGATATATTTGTACTGTGTACTTGAACATGTGTCATCAAAAGTGACGACACCTCAGCAACTTATAACTATTTTTTACCATAAAGGTGAGATTTGAACCTTTCTTGGAGTATGCAGCATTACTAGCTATTGTTTCTGGCCCTGTCATGATAAATCAATACTTTTGGGGATTACGTAGATTACATTTGATTACATTTAACTGGTTAATGTAAGGACAGGCCCCGAGCCCTCCTGGAGGATCACTTTAATAGAAGATAAGCCCCGAGCCGTCCTGGAGGGTCTCTTTAATAGAGGACAGGCCCTGAGCCGTCCTGGAGGGTCTCTTTAATAGAGGACAGGCCCTGAGCCGTCCTGGAGGATCTCTTTAATAGAGGACAGGCCCTGAGCCCTCCTGGAGGGTCTCTTTAATGGAGGACAGGCCCTGAGCCGTCCTGGAGGGTCTCTTTAATAGAGGACAGGCCCTGAGCCCTCCTGGAGGGTCTCTTTAATGGAGGACAGGCCCCGAGCCGTCCTGGAGGGTCTCTTTAATAGAGGACAGGCCCTGAGCCGTCCTGGAGGGTCTCTTTAATAGAGGACAGGCCCTGAGCCGTCCTGGAGGATCTCTTTAATAGAGGACAGGCCCTGAGCCCTCCTGGAGGGTCTCTTTAATGGAGGACAGGCCCTGAGCCGTCCTGGAGGGTCTCTTTAATAGAGGACAGGCCCTGAGCCGTCCTGGAGGGTCTCTTTAATAGAGGACATGCCCTGAGCCGTCCTGGAGGATCTCTTTAATAGAGGACAGGCCCTAAGCCGTCCTGGAGGATCTCTTTAATAGAGGACAGGCCCTGAGCCGTCCTGGAGGGTCTCTTTAATAGAGGACAGGCCCTGAGCCGTCCTGGAGGATCACTTTAATAGAAGATAAGCCCCGAGCCGTCCTGGAGGATCTCTTTAATAGAGGACAGGCCCTGAGCCCTCCTGGAGGGTCTCTTTAATAGAGGACAGGCCCTGAGCCCTCCTGGAGGGTCTCTTTAATAGAGGACAGGCCCTGAGCCCTCCTGGAGGGTCTCTTTAATAGAGGACAGGCCCTGAGCCCTCCTGGAGGGTCTCTTTAATGGAGGACAGGCCCTGAGCCGTCCTGGAGGGTCTCTTTAATGGAGGACAGGCCCTGAGCCGTCCTGGACGGTCGCTTTAATGGAGGACAGGCCCAGTGCCGTCCTGGAGGATCTCTTTAATAGAGGACAGGCCCTGAGCCCTCCTGGAGGATCTCTTTAATAGAGGACAGGCCCTGAGCCGTCCTGGAGGGTCTCTTTAATAGAGGACAGGCCCTGAGCCCTCCTGGAGGGTCTCTTTAATGGAGGACAGGCCCTGAGCCGTCCTGGAGGGTCTCTTTAATGGAGGACAGGCCCTGAGCCGTCCTGGAGGATCTCTTTAATAGAGGACAGGCCCTGAGCCGTCCTGGAGGATCTCTTTAATAGAGGACAGGCCCTGAGCCCTCCTGGAGGGTCTCTTTAATGGAGGACAGGCCCTGAGCCGTCCTGGAGGGTCTCTTTAATAGAGGACAGGCCCTGAGCCGTCCTGGAGAGTCTCTTTAATAGAGGACAGGCCCTGAGCCCTCCTGGAGGGTCTCTTTAATAGAGGACAGGCCCTGAGCCGTCCTGGAGGGTCTCTTTAATAGAGGACAGGCCCTGAGCCGTCCTGGAGGGTCTCTTTAATAGAGGACAGGCCCTGAGCCGTCCTGGAGGATCTCTTTAATAGAGGACAGGCCCTGAGCCGTCCTGGAGGGTCTCTTTAATAGAGGACAGGCCCTGAGCCCTCCTGGAGGATCACTTTAATAGAAGATAAGCCCCGAGCCCTCCTGGAGGATCACTTTAATGTAGGACAAGCCTTGAACCCTCCTGGAGGGTCTCTGTTGGAGACAGCACAGTGTAGTACAACATATAGCCAGAGGGTGGCAGTACAGTGCATAGGGCTGTGGATAAGGTAGCTACCTTGTTTCATGCACATGCGCCAAATACAACAGGTGTAGATCTTACAGTGAAATGCTTACTTACAAGCCCTTAACCAATAATGCAGTTAAGAAAAATAAGAAATAAAAGTAACTAATAATTAAAGAGCAGCAGTAAAATAACAGTAGCGAGGCAATATACAGGGGGTACCGGTACAGAGTTAATCTACGGGGGCACCGGTTAGTCGAGGTAATTGAGGTAATATGTACATTAGGGTAGAGTTATTAAAGTGCATAGATAACAGAGTAGCAGCAGCGTAAAAGAGGAGGGGGGGAGGGGGGCAAGCAAATAGTCTGGGTAGCCATTTGATTAGATGTTTAGAAGCCTCTTGGACCTAGACTTGGCGCTCCGGTACCGCTTGCCGTGCAGTGGCAGAGAGAACAGTCTATGACTAGGGTGGACGGGGGCTGACATTTTTTAAGGCTTTCCTCTGACACCGCCTGGTATAGAGGTCCTGGATGGCAGGAAGCTTGGCCCCAGTTATGTACTGGGCCATACGCACTACCCTCTGTGGTGCCTTGCGATCGGAGGCCGACCAGTTGCCGTACCAGGCAGTAATGCAACCAGTCAGGATGCTCCCGATCCTCCTTTTCCTGTAGTCCACAATCATCTCTTTAGTCTTGATCACGTTGAGGGAGAGGTTGTTGTCCTGGCACCACATGGCCAGGTCTCTTACCTCCTCCCTATGTGCTGTCTCATGGTTGTTGGTGATCAGGACCACTGTTGTGTCATCAGCAAACTTGATGGTGTTGGAGTCGTGCCTGACCCGTGCAGTCATGAGTGAACAGGGAGTACAGGAGCGGACTGAGCACGCACCCTTGAGGGGCCCCCATGTTGAGGATCAGCGTGACGGATGTGTTGTTACCTACCCTTACCACCTTGGGGCAGTCTGTCAGGAAGTCCAGGATCCAGTTGCAGAGGTAGGTGTTTAGTCCCAGGGTCCTTAGCTTAGTGATGAGCTTTGAGGGCACTATGGTGTTGAACGCAGAATGAATAGCATTCTCACATAGGTGTTCCATTTGTCCAGGTGGGTAAGGGCAGTGTGGAGTGCAATAGAGATTGCATCATCTGTGGATCTGTTGGGGCGGTATGCAATTTGGAGTGGGTCTAGGGTTTCTGGTGAGTGCTACGGATTGGTAGTCATTTTGGCAGGTTACCTTAGTGTTCTTGGGCACAGGGACTATGGTGGTCTCCTTGAAACATGTTGGTATTACAGACTCAGACAGGGAGAGGTTGAAAATGTCAGTGAAGACACTTGACAGTTGGTCAGCGCTCGTAGTACACGTCCTGGTAATCCAGTCTGGCCCTGCGGCCTTGTGAATGTTGATCTGTTTAAAAGGTCTTACATCGGCTGCGGAGAGTGTGATCACACAGTTGTCCGGAACAGCTGATGCTCTCATGCATGTTTCAGTGTTACTTGCCTCGAAGCGAGTATAGAAGTAATTTAGCTCGTCTGGTAGGCTCGTGTCACTGGGCAGCTCTCGGCTGTGCTTCCCTTTGTAGTCTGTAATTTACAGCGACTTACATAGTTTGCAAGCCCTGTCTCATCCAACGAGAGTCGGAGATGGTGTAGTACGATTCGATCTTAGTCCTGTATTGACGCTTTGCCTGTTTGATGGTTCGTCAGAGGGCATAGCGCGATTTCTTATAAGGTTCCGGGTTAGAGTCTTCTGGTTGGGGTATGTGCGTACAGTCACTGTAGGGATGACGTCATCGATGCACTTATTAATGAAACCAGTGACTGATGTGGTGTTCTCAATGCCATCGGAAGAATCCAGGAACATATTCCAGTCTGTGCTAGCAAAACAGTCCTGTAGCTTAGCATCTGCTTCATCAAACCACTTTTTTATTGACCGAGTCACTGGTGCTTCCTGCTTTCATTTTTGCTTGTAAGCAGGAATCAGGAGGATAGAATTATTGTCAGATTTGCCAAATGGAGGGCGAGGGAGAGCTTTGTACGCGTCTCTGTGTGTGGAGTAAAGGTGGTCTAGAGTTTTTTCCCCTCTAGTTGCACATTTAACATGCTGATAGAAATTTGGTAAAACGGATTTAAGTTTCCCAACATTAAAGTCCCCGGCCACTAGGAGCGCCGCCTCTGGATGAGCGTTTTCCTGTTTGCTTATGGCAGAATACAGCTCATTGAGTGCGGTCTTAGTGCCAGCATTGGTCTGTGGTGGTATGTAGACAGCTATGAAAAATACAGATAAAACTCTCTAGGTAGATAGTGTGGTCTACAGCTTATCATGAGATACTCTACTTCAGGCAAGCAAAACCTCAAGACTTCCTTAGATATTATGCCCCAGCTATTGTTTACAAATATACATTGTCTTACCAGAGGCTGATGTTCTATCCTGCTGATGCAGTGTATAACTCGTCAGCTGTATGTTATTCATGTCATCGTTCAGCCACAACTCAGTGAAACATAAGATATTACAGTTTTTAATGTCCCGGTGGTAGGATATACGTGCTTTTTAGTTCATCCAATTAAATATCCAGCGATTGTATGTTGGCCAGTAGTATGGATGGCAAAGGCGGATCCTCACAAGGCATCTCCACTAGAGGTCGACCGATTAATCGGAAAGGCCGATTAATTAGGGCCGATTTCAAGTTTTCATTACAATAGGTAATCGGCATTTTTGGACACCGATTATGGCCGATTACATTGGACTCCACGAGGAGACTGCGTGGCAGGCTGACTACCTGTTACGCAAGTGCAGCAAGGAGCCAAGGTAAGTTGCTAGCTAGCATTAAACTTATCTTATAAAAAACAATCAATCTTAACATAATCACTAGTTAACTACACATGGTTGATGATATTACTAGTTTATCTAGCTTGTCCTGCGTTGCATATAATCGATGCGGTGCCTGTTAATTTATCATCGAATTACAGCCTACTTCGCCAAACGGGTGATGATTTAACAAGCGCATTCGCGAAAAAAGCACTGTCGTTGCACCAATGTGTACCTAACCATAAACATCAATGTCTTTCTTAAAATCAATACACAAGTATATATTTTTAAACCTGCATATTTAGTTAATATTGCCTGCTAACATGAATTTCTTTTAACTAGGGAAAATGTGTCACTTCTCTTTCAAGCAGAGTCAGGGTATATGCAGCAGTTTGGGCCACCTGGCTCGTTGCGAACTGTGTGAAGACCATTTCTTCCTAACAAAGACCGTAATTAATTTGCCAGAATTGTACATAATTATGACATAACCTTGAAGGTTGTGCAATGTAACTGCAATATTTAGACTTAGGGATGCCACCCGTTCGATAAAATACAAAACGGTTCTGTATTTATTTATTTATTTTTTCCCCTTTTCTCCCCAATTTTCGTGGTATCCAATCGCTAGTAATTACTATCTTGTCTCATCGCTACAACTCCCGTACGGGCTCGGGAGAGACGAAGGTCGAAAGCCATGCGTCCTCCGAAGCACAACCCAACCAAGCCGCACTGCTTCTTAACACAGCGCGCCTCCAACCCGGAAGCCAGCCGCACCAATGTGTCACGGTTCTGTATTTCACTGAAAGAATAAAAGTTTTGTTTTTGAAATGATAGGTCATTAATATGGTCAAATCCGGAAACTAAGGCTCGTATTTCTGTGTGTTATTATATTATAATTAAGTCTATGATTTGATAGAGCAGTCTGACTGAGCGGTGGTAGGCAGCAGCAGGCTCGTAAGCATTTATTCAAACAGCACTTTCGTGCGTTTGCCAGCAGCTCTTCGCTGTGCTTTAAGCATTGCGCTGTTTATGACTTCAAGCCTATCAACAAGATTAGGCTGGTGTAACCGATGTGAAATGGCTAGCTAGTTAGCGGGGTGCGCGCTAATAGCGTTTCAAACGTCACTCGCTCTGAGACTTGGAGTAGTTGTTCCCCTTGCTCTGCATGGGTAACGCTGCTTCAAGGGTGGCTGTTGTCGATGTGTTCCTGGTTCAAGCCCAGGTAGGAGCGAGGAGAGGGACGGAAGCTATACTGTTACACTGGTAATACTAAAGTGCCTATAAGAACATCCAATAGTCAAAGGTCTATGAAATACAAATGGTATAGAGAGAAATAGTCCTAAAATAACTACAACCTAAAACTTCTTACCTGGGAACATTGAAGACCCGTGTTAAAAGGAACCACATGTTCTCATGTTCTGAGCAAGGAACTTAAATGTTAGCTTTCTTACATGGCAAATATTGCACTTTTACTTTCTTCTCCAACACTTTGTTTTTGCATTATTTAAACCAAATTGAACATGTTTCATTTATTTGAGACTAAATTGATTTTATTGAAGTATTATATTAAGTTAAAATAAAAGTGTTCATTTAGTATTGTTGTAATTGTCATTATTACAAATATATACATATATATTTATAAAAAATAAATATAATAAAAAATTGGCCGATTAATTGGTATCGGCTTTTTTGGTCCTCCAATAATCGGTATCGGTGTTGAAAAATCATAATCGGTCGACCTCTAATCTCCACCAGGCATCAGACTCATTAAAGAAATGTTTTTCATCCAGTTCGAAGTGAGTAATCGCTGTTCTGTTTTCCAGAAGCTTTCAGTCACAAGAGACGGTAGCAGCAACATTATGTACAAAATAAGTTACAAAAAATGCGGGGGAAAAACCCTACCAAAATAGCACAGTTGGTTAAGAGCCCATGAAACAGCAGCCATCGTCTCCACCGCCATTTTAACTAATAGAAACAAGGTAGAAAACAGGTGCAGCTCACCTGGGACAGAGGCGGTTCGTGCAGGTCCAGTTGTAACCTCTGGACTACGTTAGGGAAGTCTCCAGCATGGAAACAGATCACGTCTTTGGTAACGCGAGGGGGCTCCGCACTACAGAGACAAGGGAGATTATAACCATTTATTCCCAATCAGATTATGCAGCAGTCTTGTAACTGATTAGTTGGACGATTGTTGGATACTAAATACAGCCTCAATAGGCCTACAGTTTAAAGTAATTTATACCAAGCAACGTATCTAAAGACAATACATTATCATATATCCGGGTGTTAAAACAACCCACCTCTCTCCACAGCGCACGGCCTTGAGCACCCCTACAGCGGCGGTGGTCTGCCTCTCGAAGCCCTGTCCGATGTGGTCAGCGTGGGCACGCGTCCGGTCATCAAACAGCATCTCACGAGGCTCGCTGGCACGAGGTAGGTACTGCAGGTTCTTGATCTCATTGGTTGACCTGGAGGAGGAGAGGACATTGAGATTAACACAAACTTATATAGCAGGCGGCCATAATAAGACCAAAATAATCAATCATCAATTACTATATGATAGATAATTTTTATCTGTCATAAAGCCGTGTTGTTCCTGATCCAACATCCTGACTCTGGATAGCTGGTCTAGGATATCCCTGACCTTGTAGCTTAGTACACCTATAGGCAACTACATTCAAATATTTTGGAGGTACGCTGTCTGGTTCCAGAGACCACCGGCGAGCCGGAAGTACGCTGTCTGGTTCCAGAGACCACCGGCGAGCCGGAAGAACGCTGTCTGGTTCCAGAGACCACCGGCGAGCCGGAAGTACGCTGTCTGGTTCCAGAGACCACCGGCGAGCCGGAAGAACGCTGTCTGGTTCCAGAGACCACCGGCGAGCCGGAAGTACGCTGTCTGGTTCCAGAGACCACCATTGTACCAGAAGTAAGCTGTCTGGTTCCAGAGACCACCATTGTACCAGAAGTAAGCTGTCTGGTTCCAGAGACCACCGGCGAGCCGGAAGAACGCTGTCTGGTTCCAGAGACCACCATTGTACCAGAAGTAAGCTGTCTGGTTCCAGAGACCACCATTGTACCAGAAGTAAGCTGTCTGGTTCTAGAGACCACCGGCGGGCCGGAAGTAAGCTGTCTGGTTCTAGAGACCACCGGCGAGCCGGAAGTACGCTGTCTGGTTCCAGAGACTACCATTGTACCAGAAGTAAGCGGTCTGGTTCTAGAGACCACCGGCGAGCCGGAAGTAAGCTGTCTGGTTCTAGAGACCACCGGAAGTAAGCTGTCTGGTTCTAGAGAGCTAGGTGTGAAGGGGTTTCTCCCCAGTCTAGCACAATAACACCTGATTCAACCATAACACCTGATTGATACCATTCCACTGATTCCATTCCAGACATTACAATGAGCCTGCTGTCCTATTGCTCCTCCCACCAGCCTCCTCTGAAGCCCCCACACACCGCAGCTCTCCAGAAGTAGGAATATACCGCAATGTCCTACAGCGCCACATTCACCCGCGACCATACTGCGAGACACTCACCCCCGACCCTACCGCGAGACACTCACCCGCGACCCTACCGCGAGACACTCACCCGCGACCCTACCGCGAGACACTCACCCCCGACCCTACCGCGAGACACTCACCCGCGACCCAACAGCGCCACACTCACCCCCGACCCTACCGCGAGACACTCACCCCCGACCCTACCGCCAGACACTCACCCCCGACCCTACCGCCAGACACTCACCCCCGACCCTACCGCCAGACACTCACCCCCGACCCTACCGCCAGACACTCACCCCCGACCCAACAGCGCCACACTCACCCCCGACCCTACCGCCAGACACTCACCCCCGACCCTACCGCCAGACACTCACCCGCGACCCAACAGCGCCACACTCACCCCCGACCCTACCGCGAGACACTCACCCCCGACCCTACCGCCAGACACTCACCCCCGACCCTACCGCGAGACACTCACCCACGACCCAACCGCGCCACACTCACCCCCGACCCTACCGCCAGAAACTCACCCCCGACCCTACCGCCAGACACTCACCCCCGACCCTACCGCCAGACACTCACCCGCGACCCAACAGCGCCACACTCACCCCCGACCCTACCGCGAGACACTCACCCCCGACCCTACCGCGAGACACTCACCCCCGACCCTACCGCGAGACACTCACCCCCGACCCTACCGCCAGACACTCACCCCCGACCCTACCGCCAGACACTCACCCCCGACCCTACCGCCAGACACTCACCCCCGACCCTACCGCCAGACACTCACCCCCGACCCTACCGCGAGACACTCACCCGCGACCCTACCGCCAGACACTCACCCCCGACTCTACCGCCAGACACTCACCCCCGACCCTACCGCCAGACACTCACCCCCGACCCTACCGCCAGACACTCACCCCCGACCCTACCGCCAGACACTCACCCCCGACCCTACCGCCAGACACTCACCCCCGACCCTACCGCCAGACACTCACCCCCGACCCTACCGCCAGACACTCACCCCCGACCCTACCGCCAGACACTCACCCCCGACCCTACCGCCAGACACTCACCCCCGACCCTACCGCCAGACACTCACCTACCGACCGCGCGTGACTCCAGTCAGACTGAAGGGAATTGATTCAAAGTAATCAACATGAGTTTTATTGGTTCACCACAAAGTCACAGAATGGAAATACTGAACTGGGTTGATGTTGCGACACAACGCACTCTGCCGCAGAAGCATCTGAAATGAGATTCCTAAAAAAACATTTTTCTCAACCACCAGAAATGGATTCATTTGAAAGAGGTTTAGTCAGAGAGAGGAGTAACACTGCCAGTGTAAAGGCAGTGTGAGTACATCCTCACATTTAACATGCATTACACTACAAACACTTGGTGCTCAGAGAGAACATCATGGGGTGAAACAACCAACGAGGAGATAGTGACTGCGTCACAAATCACACCCTATTCCCTATATAGTGCCCTACAGTAGTGTACTATATAGGGGTTAGTGTGCCATTTGTGATGTACCCGAGCGCTGTTTAGTATGCAGAAGTAGGACAGGACTTCTGCCTGGATGAAGTAATACATGTAAAGCTGAGACCCAGAGAAAAGGGTTCAACAGAAGAAACAGACAGCACTCTGGGGAGAGGGAGGGAGAAGGAGAGAGAGAGGGAAGGAGGGAGGGGGAGAGAGAGGGAAGGAGGGAGGGGGAGAGAGAGGGAGCCCAGCATTTTTGGGCTCCTGTGTCTGAAGCGATTGGCCACGGCTATTTGGACATACTGTTCGAGTCAGGAGAGAGAATAGTCACTATACTATAGTATCTATGAGGACAGACAGCGAGGTACTAGTCACTGTACTACAGTATCTATGAGGACAGACAGCGAGGTACTAGTCACTATACTACAGTATCTATGAGGACAGACAGCGAGGTACTAGTCACTATACCACAGTATCAATGAGGACAGACAGTGAGGTACTAGTCACTATACTACAGTATCTATGAGGACAGACAGCGAGGTACTAGTCACTATACTACAGTATCAATGAGGACAGACAGTGAGGTACTAGTCACTATACTACAGTATCAATGAGGACAGACAGTGAGGTACTAGTCACTGTACTATAGTATCAATGAGGACAGACAGCGAGGTACTAGTCACTATACTATAGTATCAATGAGGACAGACAGTGAGGTACTAGTCACTGTACTACAGTATCAATGAGGACAGGCAGCGAGGTACTAGTCACTATACCACAGTATCTATGAGGACAGACAGCGAGGTACTAGTCACTATACCACAGTATCTATGAGGACAGACAGCGAGGTACTAGTCACTATACTATAGTATCTATGAGGACAGACAGCGAGGTACTAGTCACTATACCACAGTATCTATGAGGACAGACAGCGAGGTACTAGTCACTATACCACAGTATCTATGAGGACAGACAGCGAGGTACTAGTCACTGTACTACAGTATCTATGAGGACAGACAGCGAGGTACTAGTCACTATACCACAGTATCAATGAGGACAGACAGCGAGGTACTAGTCACTATACTACACTATCTATGAGGACAGACAGCGAGGTACTAGTCACTATACTATAGTATCTATGAGGACAGACAGCGAGGTACTAGTCACTATACCACAGTATCAATGAGGACAGACAGCGAGGTACTAGTCACTATACCACAGTATCTATGAGGACAGACAGCGAGGTACTAGTCACTGTACTACAGTATCTATGAGGACAGACAGTGAGGTACTAGTGAAGGTGACCAAGTCAACTTGGTGAGACTTATTACATGGCAAGGTGAGGTGAGGGTGGAAACTGAGAAAGCAGACAGAGTGAAAACTCAGTCATTTACTCACAGAAATCTGCTGTGGCTGTTTTGGGTGTTATTTTTCCACTATTTGGTCAAGTGGCTATAAACACTCCTGGGAACAGCCGTAAAAGAGGCCTTCTCTTCAGTCAAGGGCTCCATGTCTGTCTTTCACAGTTCCCATGTCTGTGTACAGTATGATCCATAAACCATGTTTGTCTCTGTCTTTCACAGTTCCCATGTCTGTGTACAGTATGATCCATAAACCATGTCTGTCTCCTATGTCTTTCACAGTTCACATGTCTCTGTACAGTATGATCCATAAACCATGTCTGTCTCTGTCTTTCACAGTTCCCATGTCTGTGTACAGTATGATCCATAAACCATGTCTGTCTCCCATGTCTTTCACAGTTCCCATGCCTGTGTACAGTATGATCCATAAACCATGTCTGTCTCTGTCTTTCACAGTTCCCATGCCTGTGTACAGTATGATCCATAAACCATGTCTGTCTCTGTCTTTCACAGTTCACATGTCTGTGTACAGTATGATCCATAAACCATGTCTGTCTCTGTCTTTCACAGTTCACATGTCTGTGTACAGTATGATCCATAAACCATGTCTGTCTCTGTCTTTCACAGTTCACATGTCTGTGTACAGTATGATCCATAAACCATGTCTGTCTCCTATGTCTTTCACAGTTCCCATGTCTGTGTACAGTATGATCCATAAACCATGTCTGTCTCTGTCTTTCACAGTTCACATGCCTGTGTACAGTATTATCCATAAACCATGTCTGTCTCTGTCTTTCACAGTTCCCATGTCTGTGTACAGTATGATCCATAAACCATGTCTGTCTCCTATGTCTTTCACAGTTCACATGTCTGTGTACAGTATGATCCATAAACCATGTCTGTCTCTGTCTTTCACAGTTCACATGTCTGTGTACAGTATGATCCATAAACCATGTCTGTCTCCTATGTCTTTCACAGTTCCCATGTCTGTGTACAGTATGATCCATAAACCATGTCTGTCTCTGTCTTTCACAGTTCACATGCCTGTGTACAGTATTATCCATAAACCATGTCTGTCTCTGTCTTTCACAGTTCCCATGTCTGTGTACAGTATGATCCATAAACCATGTCTGTCTCCTATGTCTTTCACAGTTCCCATGTCTGTGTACAGTATGATCCATAAACCATGTCTGTCTCTGTCTTTCACAGTTCACATGCCTGTGTACAGTATTATCCATAAACCATGTCTGTCTCTGTCTTTCACAGTTCCCATGTCTGTGTACAGTATGATCCATAAACCATGTCTGTCTCCTATGTCTTTCACAGTTCACATGTCTGTGTACAGTATGATCCATAAACCATGTCTGTCTCTGTCTTTCACAGTTCACATGTCTGTGTACAGTATGATCCATAAACCATGTCTGTCTCTGTCTTCCACAGTTCACATGCCTGTGTACAGTATGATCCATAAACCATGTCTGTCTCCTATGTCTTTCACAGTTCCCATGTCTGTGTACAGTATGATCCATAAACCATGTGTTACTGCGTCCTATAAAAGATCCCTGAGGATTCCCTGAGCATGAAGACTCAACTAATAAATAAATCATCCATTTTACAGGATGTGTGTGTGTGTGTGTGTGTGTGTGTGTAAAGGGGAGTATAGGGTGGCGGATAAGATGTATTTACCTATGGGTCTCCCTTATCCTTCTGCTCCTCCAGCAGCCAAAACACAGTGTGTGTGTGTGTGTGTGTGTGTGTGTGTGTGTGTGTGTGTGTGTGTGTGTGTGAAAGAGAGATCCAGCCATCAGGTCCGACATGTGTTCCTGACAGCCTGTAGTCTCGTAAAGCCCACCCCAGGCAACAGTGAAGAGGACGGGGTGTTCTGGCAGGTAGTCTGTAGTGTGGTAAAGCCCACCCCAGGCAACAGTGAAGAGGACGGGGTGTTCTGGCAGGTAGTCTGTAGTGTGGTAAAGCCCACCCCAGGCAACAGTGAAGAGGACGGGGTGTTCTGGCAGGTAGTCTGTAGTGTGGTAAAGCCCACCCCAGGCAACAGTGAAGAGGACGGGGTGTTCTGGCAGGTAGTCTGTAGTGTGGTAAAGCCCACCCCAGGCAACAGTGAAGAGGACGGGGTGTTCTGGCAGGTAGTCTGTAGTGTGGTAAAGCCCACCCTAGGCAACAGTGAAGAGGACGGGGTGACCACCCTACCTGACACCTTAGACCCACTCCAATTTGCTTACCGCCAAAATAGGTCCACAGACGACGCAATCGCAACCACACTGCACACTGCCCTAACCCATCTGGACAAGATGAATACCTATGTGAGAATGCTGTTCATCGACTACAGCTCAGCATTTAACACCATAGTACCCTCCAAACTTGTCATCAAGCTCGAGACCCTGGGTCTCGATCCCGCCCTGTGCAACTGGGTACTGGACTTCCTGACGGGCCGCCCCCAGGTGGTGAGGGTAGGTAACAACATCTCCACCCCGCTGATCCTCAACACTGGGGCCCCACAAGGGTGCGTTCTGAGCCCTCTCCTGTACTCCCTGTTCACCCACGACTGCGTGGCCATGCACGCCTCTAACTCAATCATCAAGTTTGCAGACGACACTACAGTGGTAGGCTTGATTATCAACAACGACGAGACGGCCTACAGGGAGGAGGTGAGGGCCCTCGGAGTGTGGTGTCAGGAAAATAACCTCACACTCAACGTCAACAAAACAAAACAAAGGAGATGATCGTGGACTTCAGGAAACAGCAGAGGGAGCACCCCCCTATCCACATTGACAGGACAGTAGTGGAGAGGGTAGAAAGTTTTAAGTTCCTCGGCATACACATCACAGACAAACTGAAATGGTCCACCCACACAGACAGCGTGGTGAAGAAGGCGCAGCAGTACCTCTTCAACCTCAGGAGGCTGAAGAAATTTGGCTTGTCACCAAAAGCACTCACAAACTTTTACAGATGCATAATCGAGAGCATCCTGTCGGGCTGTATCACCGCCTGGTACGGCAACTGCTCTGCCCACAACCGTAAGGCTCTCCAGAGGGTAGTGAGGTCTGCACAACGCATCACCGGGGGCAAACTACCTGCCCTCCAGGACACCTACACCACCCGAAATCATCAGCTCTACCCAAAATCATCAAGGACAACAACCACCCGAGCCACTGCCTGTTCACCCCGCTATCATCCAGAAATCGAGGTCAGTACAAATGCATCAAAGCGGGGACCGAGAGACTGAAAAACAGCTTCTATCTCAAGGCCATCAGACTGTTAAACAGCCACCACTAACATTAACATTGCCATACATGTAAAAAATGTATCACTAGCCACTTTAAACAATGCCACTTAATATAATGTTTACATACCCTACATTACTCATCTCATATGTATATACTGTACTCGATACCATCTACTGCATCTTGCCTATGCCGTTCTGTACCATCACTCATTCATATATCTTTATGTACATATTCTTCATCCCTTTACACTTGTGTGTATAAGGTAGCTGTTGTGAAATTGTTAGGTTACTCGTTGGTTATTACTACATTGTCGGAACTAGAAGCACAAGCATTTCGCTACACTCGCATTAACATCTGCTAACCATGTGTATGTGACAAATAACATTTGATTTTCGATTTTAAGTATTTGCTAGGTAAAGCCCTGCCTTATCTCAGCTCACTGGTCACCAAAGCAACACCCACCCGTAGCACGCGCTCCAGCAGGTATATTTCACTGGTCACCCCCAAAGCCAACACCTCCTTTGGCCTCCTTTCCTTCCAGTTCTCTGCTGCCAGTGACTGGAACGAACTGCAAAAATCGCTGAAGTTGGAGACTTATATTTCCCTCACTAACTTTAATCATCAGCTGTCTGAGCAGCTAACCGATCACTGCACCTGTACACAGCCCATCTGTAAATAGCCCAACCAACTACCTCATCCCCATATTGTTATTTATTTTTGCTCTTTTGCACCCCAGTATCTCTACTTGCACATCTATCACTCCAATGTTAATGCTAAATTGTAATTATTTCGCCACTATGGCCTATATTGTCTTACCTGCCTACTCTTCTACATTTGCACACACTGTACATAGATTTTTCTACTGTATTATTGACTGTACGTTTGTTTATTCCATGTGTAACTCTTGTTTTTGTCGCACCGCTTTGCTTTATCTTGGCCAGGTCGCAGTTGTAAATGAGAACTTGTTCTCAACTGGCCTACCTGGTTAAATAAAAGGTGAAATATATATATATTTTTTTTAAAGGCTATTTTAAATTTAGGAGTTAGGGTTGCAATTAGGGTTGGATTACTGGTTAGGGAAAATAGGATGTTGAATGGAAATACATTTTAGGTCCCCATGAGGATAACAGAACATAACGTGTGTGTACCCACTTAAGACCCCGAGTTGTTCCTCTTGAAGTAGGATCCTGTAAAAACAGACATTTGCATCTCCGTGTGAAAGTAGGACCTACTACCTGTGAACACAGTGAGCCCTCACCTTCTCCTTATGTAGGGAGACTTTGGTATGTCAGCCACAGGGATCATCTGTTCCCCAGGTCGTACCCACATGATGGGCCCGTCGTCACTCTCTGTTGGACTCTTCAGCTTCAGACTGGAGAACGTACCCCACGGTAACGTCCGCTGCAGGGAGAAGCGTACGCCAGAGTTACAATAAGGGAGGAATAGAATGATAGATAGAGGGGTGTGATAAAACAAACTGGAACAGGAAAGAGGAAATCCAATTTCTCAGACATCCATCAAAACCAATGCTTTTTTGTTGTTGTTGAAAAACCATAATTACCATTTTCAACCACTAGAGGGCAACTTCCCTTTGTTTATAGATTAAATGAGTTGAATTCTCCCTAAACAATGTGGCCTGAACTAAAGTATTTTGAAACTTAGCGAAAATGACTAAATCCAACATATTACCTATAGATTGATATTATCTATAAATGATGGATCTATATCATTATTCTGTGTCAGGGCTACTCACCTCTAGGAAGGGCGACTCCTCCAGCATAGAGATGAACTCTGGGAAGTAATCCCCCACCTCCTCGTCCACTGCCCCCACCAGACTGATCTGACGCATGGCACCTGCCCGGTACGTCCCGTGGCTGTACGTTCTCTTTACCTAGAACACATAGTAGAGAACAGTAGAACAGTCAGTAAAACAGGCAGAAGACCAGTCAGTAAGACCAGTCAGTAAGACCAGTCAGTAAGACCAGTCAGTAAGACCAGCTGATGCTGTACAGTAATGATACTGGGAGATCAGACATTGCTCTGGTACTGGAGGGGAGAGATTACAGACGGCCTGCTGCTGGTAACCCCCCCACTGGAGCCACGTAATACTGCAGCTCTCCTCTTCAACAGCCTCTCCTTCCCCTCGTTCTGATTCTACACCATTACGAGTAGACCCAGTGAGGGGCTGACTGTCAGGACAGAGACAGTCACAATAGACCCGGTGAGGGGCTGACTGTCAGGACAGAGACAGTCACAGGACAGAGACAGAGAAGACAGTCCCAGTGAGGGGCTGACTGTCAGGACAGAGGGCGACAGTCACAATAGACCCAGTGAGGGGCTGACTAAGGACAGAGGGCGACAGTCACAATAGACCCAGTGAGGGGCTGACTGTCAGGACAGAGGAAGACAGTCACAATAGACCCAGTGAGGGGCTGACTGTCAGGACAGTCAGGAGAATGAGATTCCACAACAGCACATGACCTGCTAGTGCAATAACATCAGAGTAGTTCCCATTCAAATCAAATTTTATTGGTCACATACACATGGTTAGCAGATGTTATTCAGAGTGTAGCGAAATGCTTGTGCTTCTAGATCCGACAGCTCTAGCTATTCCTATTCTGAGACACGGAGACAGACAGCAGCCATTCAAAGAGCTGGTAGTACTAGTTAACCTGTTTTACACAGTACAGCTGTAGATATTCCTGTTCTGAGAGACAGAGACAGAGCTGGTAGTGCTAGCTAACCTGTTTTACACAGTACAGCTGTAGTTATTCCTGTTCTGAGAGACAGAGCTGGTAGTACTAGTTAACCTGTTTTACACAGTACAGCTGTAGATATTCCTGTTCTGAGAGACAGAGCTGGTAGTGCTAGCTAACCTGTTTTACACAGTACAGCTGTAGTTATTCCTGTTCTGAGAGACAGAGACAGAGCTGGTAGTGCTAGCTAACCTGTTTTACACAGTACAGCTGTAGTTATTCCTGTTCTGAGAGACAGAGCTGGTAGTACTAGCTAACCTGTTTTACACAGTACAGCTGTAGTTATTCCTGTTCTGAGAGACAGAGCTGGTAGTACTAGTTAACCTGTTTTACACAGTACAGCTGTAGATATTCCTGTTCTGAGAGACAGAGACAGAGCTGGTAGTACTAGTTAACCTGTTTTACACAGTACAGCTGTAGTTATTCCTGTTCTGAGAGACAGAGCTGGTAGTACTAGCTAACCTGTTTTACACAGTACAGCTGTAGATATTCCTGTTCTGAGAGACAGAGACAGAGCTGGTAGTGCTAGCTAACCTGTTTTACACAGTACAGCTGTAGATATTCCTGTTCTGAGAGACAGAGCTGGTAGTGCTAGCTAACCTGTTTTACACAGTACAGCTGTAGTTATTCCTGTTCTGAGAGACAGAGACAGAGCTGGTAATGCTAGCTAACCTGTTTTACACAGTACAGCTGTAGTTATTCCTGTTCTGAGAGACAGAGCTGGTAGTACTAGCTAACCTGTTTTACACAGTACAGCTGTAGTTATTCCTGTTCTGAGAGACAGAGCTGGTAGTACTAGCTAACCTGTTTTACACAGTACAGCTGTCACCCAGTAGTAAAAGGCCCTGTTGAATAGCTAGAAGTGCATCCCGGTCTCCTTCACTGTCTCACTTTGCTCCCACAGATCTGAGTACATCTGCTGAAAGATGGTAAACCTCCTTTTTGGTTATCCGGAAGGAAAGAACGGAGGTTTTATAGCAGCTTCAGAGGCAAAGAGAACCACAAACCCCCCTCCTGTCATCTCTGGACGTAGGCCCTAGGGTCGCAGTCCTCCCTCTCTAACATGGTAATAAGACTACACATGAGGAGGAGCAGATCACTGCTAGTCTCAATGTCTCAGACATCCTCCTGATTCACTTACAACCCTGTCTAATACAGCTATTACAGCCCAGCCATTCTTATCACCACAGAATATCCTCAGGCTCAAAAGAGAGTTCATCATAAGGCCAGTTTCTCCTGGAGCGGTCCGTCTGTCTGAACGTTAGATAGTGTCAGAGGAACATCGTCTGCTTCAGATAGATGATCTGTTTCTAAACATGATCCTCTACTAGAGGTCTCTGTGTCTTTCCACAGGGTCAGCAGCAGTGTTGACAACGTGTAAAGGGACATGTTAAAACAGTCAATTATATTACCAAACTAGGGCTGACCCCAATTAGTCGACTGGTCAATTGTTTGGTCGTTAGGCTGTTGGTCAACCAAGATTGTTTAATATATAAAACATATGCAAATGCACCCATTTCAGTGAACTTATCCATTGCAGGAGGCCTAGACTAAAAGCCAATTTATGCTTGATCCGAAAATGTGGTCGGAGGCTCCATATGCAGGGTGTGACGCAATTGTGGAGCCTCCAGAGGCATGCAGAGGCCAAATCAAGCACTGTACCACATCGCCATGCCCCTCCCAAACGTTGTAACAATACGGCGGGCTCTGTAGAGCTCCACATTGACAGTAGTTGGGGGCGGTACATCCTGTATAAACACAAACTCACTTCCCTGACAACAGCTCTGCACTGCTCTGTGATGCGCAAGAAGTCTGACTGGTCTGACTGGTGCTGAGGTCGTATCACCGTAAATGCTGCATGGCCAATACAGACGTCTGATTGGTGCTGAGGTCCTATCGCCGTAAATGCTGCATGGCCAATACAGACGTCTGACTGGTGCTGAGGTCCTATCACCGTAAATGCTGCATGGCCAATACAGACGTCTGACTGGTGCTGAGGTCCTATCACCGTAAATGCTGCATGGCCAATACAGACGTCTGACTGGTGCTGAGGTCCTATCACCGTAAATGCTGCATGGCCAATACAGACGTCTGACTGGTGCTGAGGTCCTATCACCGTAAATGCTGCATGGCCAATACAGACGTCTGACTGGTGCTGAGGTCCTATCACCGTAAATGCTGCATGGCCAATACAGACGTCTGACTGGTGCTGAGGTCCTATCACCGTAAATGCTGCATGGCCAATATAGACGTCTGATGGACCATGTACCGCTCTCCTACCAATTTGTGCACATTCATTGTTTCAGCCAATTTATGCTTGATCCGAAAATGTGGTCGGAGGCTCCATATGCAGGGTGTGACGCAATTGTGGAGCCTCCAGAGGCATGCAGAGGCCAAATCAAGCACTGTACCACATCGCCATGCCCCTCCCAAACGTTGTAACAATACGGCGGGCTCTGTAGAGCTCCACATTGACAGTAGTTGGGGGCGGTACATCCTGTATAAACACAAACTCACTTCCCTGACAACAGCTCTGCACTGCTCTGTGATGCGCAAGAAGTCTGACTGGTCTGACTGGTGCTGAGGTCGTATCACCGTAAAGGCTGCATGGCCAATACAGACGTCTGATTGGTGCTGAGGTCCTATCGCCGTAAATGCTGCATGGCCAATACAGACGTCTGACTGGTGCTGAGGTCCTATCACCGTAAATGCTGCATGGCCAATACAGACGTCTGACTGGTGCTGAGGTCCTATCACCGTAAATGCTGCATGGCCAATACAGACGTCTGACTGGTGCTGAGGTCCTATCACCGTAAATGCTGCATGGCCAATACAGACGTCTGACTGGTGCTGAGGTCCTATCACCGTAAATGCTGCATGGCCAATACAGACGTCTGACTGGTGCTGAGGTCCTATCACCGTAAATGCTGCATGGCCAATATAGACGTCTGATGGACCATGTACCGCTCTCCTACCAATTTGTGCACATTCATTGTTTCATAACTTCATTGTGTGAATTGTTAGCATTTGATTGTTAGTGTGAATTGTTAGCATTTGATTGTTAGTGTAAATCACTTCTCCATGACATACAGTGTATCACCAGCAGTACATTTACCCTTCATTCATATCATTTCTATCTACTGCCTCCTGAGTGGTGCAGTGGTCTAAGTCACTACTGTTTCGGAGGACACGTTGGTGAAGCAGTGTGGCTTGGCAGGGTCGTGTTTCGGAGGACACGTTGGTGAAGCAGTGTGGCTTGGCAGGGTCGTGTTTCGGAGGACACGTTGGTGAAGCATTGTGGCTTGGCAGGGTCGTGTTTGGGAGGACACGTTGGTGAAGCAGTGTGGCTTGGCAGGGTCGTGTTTGGGAGGACACGTTGGTGAAGCAGTGTGGCTTGGCAGGGTCGTGTTTCGGAGGACACGTTGGTGAAGCAGTGTGGCTTGGCAGGGTCGTGTTTGGGAGGACACGTTGGTGAAGCAGTGTGGCTTGGCAGGGTCGTGTTTCGGAGGACACGTTGGTGAAGCAGTGTGGCTTGGCAGGGTCGTGTTTGGGAGGACACGTTGGTGAAGCAGTGTGGCTTGGCGGGGTGGTGTTTCGGAGGATACGTTGGTGAAGCAGTGTGGCTTGGCAGGGTCGTGTTTCGGAGGACACGTTGGTGAAGCAGTGTGGCTTGGCAGGGTCGTGTTTGGGAGGACACGTTGGTGAAGCAGTGTGGCTTGGCGGGGTGGTGTTTCGGAGGACACGTTGGTGAAGCAGTGTGGCTTGGCAGGGTGGTGTTTCGGAGGACACGTTGGTGAAGCAGTGTGGCTTGGCAGGGTGGTGTTTGGGAGGACACGTTGGTGAAGCAGTGTGGCTTGGCAGGGTGGTGTTTCGGAGGACACGTTGGTGAAGCAGTGAGGCTTGGCAGGGTGGTGTTTGGGAGGACACGTTGGAGAAGCAGTGTGGCTTGGCAGGGTGGTGTTTGGGAGGACACGTTGGAGAAGCAGTGTGGCTTGGCAGGGTGGTGTTTGGGAGGACACGTTGGAGAAGCAGTGTGGCTTGGCGGGGTCGTGTTTGGGAGGACACGTTGGTGAAGCAGTGTGGCTTGGCAGGGTGGTGTTTCGGAGGACACGTTGGTGAAGCAGTGTGGCTTGGCAGGGTCGTGTTTCGGAAGAGGCTTGGCTCTCGACCGTCCCCTCCCCCGAGGCCGTACGGGAGTTGCAGCGTAGAGACAAGACTGTTACTACCAATTTGATACCCCTTTTTCTCCCCAATTTTGAGGTAAAGGTGCACAACCTATTCTACACTTGTGAGAAACAAGTTTTGGTTAATTTCATTCCATTTACAAGTTGTCAATTTAGTCATTGTCTTTTTTGTTTAGAGCGCGTCACTGTTGAGTAAAGACACACAGAAATAAAAGTAGGCCTATAGGCTACCTGAGAAATATTTCACGCCCTCTCCCTTTCCATAACCACTCAGCGTGAAAGTGAAAAATGTCATGCTCTGATCCAGTGGAAATGTCATAAAATAGGCCGACCTGATTACATCTTATCAGTGCTGGACTTGGACTGAAATAGGTTCCGGAAATCATTTTGGGTTCTGGTACTGTTCGTATTTAGGTGCTTGAGCTCCACAATACCTGTGAGCTAATATTCTATAAGAGTAATAACAGTAGTAGAACATGTGAGGTGCCGGTACTCAGCTCTGATGAGTTCCTGCCCAAGTCACGCACTGCTTCTTATGTGCAAATAGCCTACAGCTGTGTCTGTCCTGAGCTCACTGCTGGGGAAACGGAGGGCCCAGAATATGTTATACAACGCTGCAAGTTCACCAGTGCAAGCTTCAGGGCTGGAGCCAACTTAATAGTTTATACAAATGTTTCAAGTTCATTGCAGACAGGCCATGTGCAGCCAATGTGATTTATAGGAGATCTTCTACCTGCAGGCTGCAATGTTTTTATTTGTTGGCTTTATGTAGGCTATTATACAGTGGGGAGAACAAGTATTTGATACACTGACGATTTTGCAGGTTTTCCTACTTACAAAGCATGTAGAGGTCTGTAATTTTTATCATAGGTACACTTCAACTGTGAGAGAAGGAATCTAAAACAAAAATCCAGAAAATCACATTGTATGATTTTTAAGTAATTAATTTGCATTTTATTGCATGACATAAGTATTTGATACATCAGAAAAGCAGAACTGAATATTTGGTACAGAAACCTTAGTTTGCAATTACAGAGATCATACGTTTCCTGTAGTTCTTGACCAGGTTTGCACACACTGCAGCAGGGATTTTGGCCCACTCCTCCATACAGACCTTCTCCAGATCCTTCAGGTTTCGGGGCTGTCGCTGGGCAATACGGACTTTCGGCTCCCTCCAAAGATTTTCTATTGGGTTCAGGTCTGGAGACTGGCTAGGCCACTCCAGGACCTTGAGATGCTTCTTACGGAGCCACTCCTTAGTTGCCCTGGCTGTGTGTTTCGGGTCGTTGTCATGCTGGAAGACCCAGCCACGACCCATCTTCAATGCTCTTACTGAGGGAAGGAGGTTGTTGGTCAAGATCTCGCGATACATGGCCCCATCCATCCTCCCCTCAATACGGTGCAGTCGTCCTGTCCCCTTTGCAGAAAAGCAGCCCCAAAGAATGATGTTTCCACCTCCATGCTTCACGAATGGGATGGTGTTCTTGGGGTTGTACTCATCCTTCTATTCCTCCAAACACGGCGAGTGGAGTTTAGAGCAAAAAGCTCTATTTTTGTCTCATCAGACCACATGACCTTCTCCCATTCCTCCTCTGGATCATCCAGATGGTCATTGGCAAACTTCAGACGGGCCTGGACATGCGCTGGCTTGAGCAGGGGGACCTTGCGTGCGCTGCAGGATTTTAATCCATGACGGCGTAGTGTGTTACTAATGGTTTTCTTTGAGACTGTGGTCCCAGCTCTCTTCAGGTCATTGACCAGGTCCTGCCGTGTAGTTCTGGGCTGATCCCTCACATTCCTCATGATCATTGATGCCCCACGAGGTGAGATCTTGCATGGAGCCCCAGACCGAGGGTGATTGACCGTCATCTTGAACTTCTTCCATTTTCTAATAATTGTGCCAACAGTTGTTGCCTTCTCACCAAGCTGCTTGCCTATTGTCCTGTAGCCCATCCCAGCCTTGTACAGGTCTACAATTTATCCCTGATGTCCTTACACAGCTCTCTGGTCTTGGCCATTGTGGAGAGGTTGGAGTCTGTTTGATTGAGTGTGTGGACAGGTGTCTTTTATACAGGTAACGAGTTCAAACAGGTGCAGTTAATACAGGTAATGAGTGGAGAACAGGAGGGCTTCTTAAAGAAAAACTAACAGGTCTGTGAGAGCCGGAATTCTTACTGGTTGGTAGGTGATCAAATACTTATGTCATGCAATAAAATGCAAATTAATTACTTAAAAATCATACAATGTGATTTTCTGGATTTTTGTTTTAGATTCCTTCTCTCACAGTTGAAGTGTACCTATGATAAAAATTACAGACCTCTACATGCTTTGTAAGTAGGAAAACCTGCAAAATCGTCAGTGTATCAAATACTTGTTCTCCCCACTGTACATAGTTGGCAATATAATAAACGTTTTAGGTTTGTATCATTTTCATTTAGATTTGGATAGAAGGTTGATTAACCACATAACAATGATTGAGATATGAAGACGTTATTTTAAATTAAATGAAACTTTTACGAAAATGTGCATCTGAACCATAACGGACACGCAGATCGGTAGAAATTATAAGATAGATTGGCATTCAACATGAGAAAGGGTGCCAACTCCTCATGTATCCAATTACTGGCAACTTCAGGAGAGTAATGGTAGAATCTGAGAAAGCCAGCAGGAGAGGGAGGAGTTAGGTCAGGTTAAGTGTTTTTTTCTTTCTGGTTATCTAGATCTCTGGTGCCCTCGAGGCATCAAACCGTAACCTTAAAGCATCAAACAAGCTCAATGATTTATTAAAACACATAGGGGGTGTCTATATGGAAAAATACACGTTTAACAATTTCAACCAATCGATTGGTCGAAAGAATAGACTACTTTCGGTCGACAAATCTTTGTTTTTAGTAGGGGACAGCCACATACCAAACACATCATGCGTGCTGCACTTGAGCTTCAGGTTGTGATGCGTGGAGCTGGAAGTGGGCTATTCCTGTCTGACAGGAGTCTGTTGAGCAGATGTGAGACGTGTTCCCTCCTCCCTCCCGTCAGCTGTTCGTTCCCCCGCCAAAATAAACATTTCAACCGTTATGATGGTTATTTTAGTTTCTTCATCCATAATCGTCGGATATATGGTAATTGTGCCAACCCCCCCCTCTCCATCCATCCATCCCTCCTTTCCTTACTGCAGGCTGTTAAGATCAGTTATCCTAAATTGAAGCCAGCGGTGGAGGTCCTCAGAGGGCTGCAGCGTTTAATCATGTTTGGAGACTTCACAGAGGACGTCTTCGAGAGAGGGTGTGTGTGTGTGTGTGTGTGTGTGTGTGTGTGTGTGTGTGTGTGTGTAGTGGTGGTGTCTGGTGCTGTTTTTCCTGCCCTGAGGGAGCAAGCCACCAGTGTGAGTAAAGGACTGAAGTAGCCTTTTTTCTCCTTTCTGCTGTGTGTGAGTGTGTGTGTGTGTGTGTGTGTGTGTGTGTGTGTGTGTGTGAGTGTGAGAGTGTGTGTGTGAGTGTGAGAGTGTGTGTGAGTGTGAGAGAGTGTGTGTGTGAGTGAGTGTGAGAGTGTGTGTGTGAGTGAGTGTGACAGGATCCTAGTCCACTCTGTTCCATTTATGGTAACGAGTCAAGGGGGAAGGTGAGGGAGTTTACTGTAGTGGCCAGGAAGTAAGAGGACAACCGGGAGAGAGGATGAGGAGAAGTAGAGTGTCCTTGGGTGTCAGCCGAGTGAATCTGTCAGAGAGAGACAGAGAGAGAGACCAGTGTAGCACTCACTTCCGTCATCATGAAGTGCTTTGAGAGACTAGTCAAGGACCATATCACCTCCACCCTACCGGACACCCTAGACCCACTCCAATTTGCTTACCGACCCAATAGGTCCACAGACGACGCAATCGCAACCACACTGCACACTGCCCTAACCCATCTGGACAAGAGGAATACCCATGTGAGAATGCTGTTCATCGATTACAGCTCAGCATTTAACACCATAGTACCCTCCAAACTCGTCATCAAGCTCGAGACCCTGGGTCTCGACCCCGCCCTGTGCAACTGGGTCCTGGACTTCCTGACGGGCCGCCCCCAGGTGGTGAGGGTAGGTAACAACATCTCCACCCCGCTGATCCTCAACACTGGGGCCCCACAAGGGTGCGTTCTGAGCCCTCTCCTGTACTCCCTGTTCACCCACGACTGCGTGGCCATGCACGCCTCCAACTCAATCATCAAGTTTGCGGATGACACTACAGTGGTAGGCTTGATCACCAACAACGACGAGACGGCCTACAGGGAGGAGGTGAGGGCCCTCGGAGTGTGGTGTCAGGAAAATAACCTCATACTCAACGTCAACAAAACAAAGGAGATGATTGTGGACTTCAGGAAACAGCAGAGGGAGCACCCCCCTATCCACATCGACGGGTCAGTAGTGGAGAAGGTGGAAAGTTTTAAGTTCCTCGGTGTACACATCACGGACAAACTGAACTGGTCCACCCACACAGACAGCGTTGTGAAGAAGGCGCAGCAGCGCCTCTTCAACCTCAGGAGGCTGAAGAAATTCGGCTTGTCACCAAAAGCACTCACAAACTTCTACAGATGCACAATCGAGAGCATCCTGTCGGGCTGTATCACCGCCTGGTACGGCAACTGCTCCGCCCACAACCGTAAGGCTCTCCAGAGGGTAGTGAGGTCTGCAGAACGCATCACCAGGGGCAAACTACCTGCCCTCCAGGACACCTACACCACCCGATGTCACAGGAAGGCCATAAAGATCATCAAGGACAACAACCACCCAAGCCACTGCCTGTTCACCCCGCTATCATCCAGAAGGCGAGGTCAGTACAGGTGCATCAAAGCAGGGACCGAGAGACTGAAAAACAGCTTCTATCTCAAGGCCATCAGACTGTTAAACAGCCACCACTAACATTTAGCGGCCGCTGCCAACATACTGACTCAACTCCAGCCACTTTAAAAATGGGAATTGATGGAAATTATGTAAAAATGTACCACTAGCCACTTTAAACAATGCCACTTAATATAATGTTTACATACCCTACATTACCCATCTCATATGTATATACTGTACTCTATATCATCTACTGCATCTTGCCATCTTTATGTAATACATGTACCACTAGCCACTTTAAACTATGCCACTTTATGTTTACATACCCTACAGTACTCATCTCATATGTATATACCGTACTCTATACCATCTACTGCATCTGCCATGCCGTTCTGTACCACCACTCATCCATATATCTTATGTACATATTCTTTATCCCTTACACTTGTGTGTGTGTGTAAGGTAGTAGTGTGGAATTGTTAGGTTAGATTACTGTTGGTTATTACTGCATTGTCGGAACTAGAAGCACAAGCATTTCGCTACACTCGCATTAACATCTGCTAACCATGTGTATGTGACTAATAAAATTTGATTTGATTTGATTTGGTGTAGAGCCAGACTCTGTATAACAACTGACTGTCTGGGGAATTGACCTCTCACAGGCCCCACAGGCTCCCTGTCTACAATACACACCATCATCTATCAGTGGGGAGAACACCAGTTCAGACACAAGGTCACACAAGGTCACTGGGCCTGGACTAGTATTCCCTCAGACTGAAAGGAAGTCAACCTGGGTAAAAAATACATTTAATATTCAATGAATATTGTTAGATAATGTCAATCAATTATGTGGTTGAAAATAGTGGATTGATGTGTATGTGACAGAAGTATCTGAACATGGCTTGAATACTGTACAGGATTAATCGTACTTAAATAAGGCGAACAAATGAATGGCCCAGTTCAAACTGTGTGTACATTAAGCATGGGTGCTTCCCTTGTTGTTTCCAGGCTAAACGTGTTTCCATCCACACAACACATAATATAGACCAGATATCATCTTCCTCCTAATGAGAATGAGATTAGCTTCATTACCCATGAGGACACACACCTCTGAGTAGTAGCCATCCCTCCTGTCGGTTCTCTCCTCCTGGTCGGCTTGCTCTGGGCACACTCTGTTTTACGGTAATGGACTCACTCACATGTGAGAGAGATGCAAGCAGAGACAGAAAGAGACAGAGACAGAGAGACACAGATTGCATCTGGATGCCCACTTGCGCCCCTGCGGGTGTGTGTGTGTGTGTGTGTGTGTGTGTGTTAGTTAAAGGGAACGGATGGCAGATAAAGGCTCTTTCCTCTGGGAGTTCTTGCCGCAGACAGACGAGGAAACCCACCAAGACGTGGTGCTCCGTCTGCAGCGTGGAGCCGCCAACACTGTGAGAAGCCAGCCAATCACAGTCGAATATGGATACATGGATACAGCCAAAACAACCTACTTACTCACCGAGAGAGAGCAGAGCTGAGCAGCCAACCAGCCAGCCACATTCACATAACGTCTGATACACTCACACCAGGAATATGTGAAATATGTAAATACTGCTGACACATCTAAACACACTACCGTACCCCTCTCCCCCTGTGAGGCCCCCAGTCATCTAAACACACTACTGTACCCCTCTCCCCCTGTGAGGCCCCCAGTCATCTAAACACACTACTGTACCCCTCTCCCCATGTGAGGCCCCCGGGCAGCCAGTCATCTAAACACACTACTGTACCCCTCTCCCCCTGTGAGGCCCCCAGGCAGCCAGTCATCCAAACACACTACTGTACCCCTCTCCCCCTGTGAGCCCCCCGGGCAGCCAGTCATCTAAACACACTACTGTACCCCTCTCCCCCTGTGAGGCCCCCAGTCATCTAAACACACTACTGTACCCCTCTCCCCCTGTGAGGCCCCCAGTCATCTAAACACACTACCGTACCCCTCTCCCCCTGTGAGGCCCCCAGTCATCTAAACACACTACCGTACCCTTCTCCCCCTGTGAGGCCTCCGGGGAAACCAGTCAAGTCTCAACCATAGCATCTGATATCGTCTACTCCAAACTCAGATACATCTAAACACACTACTCCTTCCACATCTGTCTCCCTCTACCATTTATTTTCCTCTCCACCCTGAGGCCCCAGAGCAGAACAGAGTTAACCGTCTGATAGTGTACAGCTACAGGAAGTAGGGCCCCGTTGAATAGTGAAAATATAGATACATCCAAACCAACAGCTCCCTTAACTCTCCCAATACCCTGAGACCCCCAGAGCAGTCAGCCAGCCAGCCGAGTCTGACTGAACTGAGACCCCCAGAGCAGAGCCAGCCAGCCAGCCGAGTGTGACTGAACTGAGACTCGCAGAGCAGCCAGCCGAGTCTGACTGAACTGAAACCCCCAGAGCAGAGCAGCCAGCCAGCCGAGTCTGACTGAACTGAGAGCCCCAGAGCAGAGCAGCCAGCCAGCCGAGTCTGACTGAACTGAGAGCCCCAGAGCAGAGCAGCCAGCCGAGTCTGACTGATCTGAGACCCCCAGAGCAGCCAGCTTTGTCTCTGACTGAATCATAAGTAACATCTCATACCGTTTGCTCAAAAAGCCATAATAGTGTAATTAAAGTCCCATCCAAACAAACTACTCCTCCCCTCTTCCTTCACCATTGTTTCCCCTCGTCCCTCCACCACTCCCTCTCCCTCCTCTCTCTACATGACTCACAGCTCCAGCAGCCCAAAGCCAGCCAGGGTATTAGGCCTAGTAGCCGACCCGCAGATCTGCCCAGATCCCTCGTCAGCATGCGTGGACACACACAGCACAAATCCACAACAAACCCTTTATCCTCTTAGACCTGTGTCTCTGTCTCACCAACTCTCCCTCCTTTCCATCGCTCTTCCTCTGCTCCTTTCTCCCTCTCTCTCTCTCCCCCTCTCTCTCTCTCGCTCTGATCAGCAGATAGCTACATAACTCCAGATGGCCAGGTCAGGATATGCCTCTCTTAGTAAGAGACGTCTATTACGAGGTACGTCACTGCACTGCATGGTGAGCCATTACAGAGGGTTTCATCAGACCAGTTGCTAGTTATGACATAACATATAGCCTAGCCTTGTTGCTAGTTATGACCTAACATATAGCCTAGCTCTGTTAGTTATTTACTACGTATTACTTAACATTACCTAGCCATGTTACTAGTTATTACATAACATATAGCCTAGCCTAGCCCTGTTGCTAGATAACTAGCAACAGGGCTAGGCTAGGCTATATGTTATGTCATAACTAGCAACAGGGCTAGGCTAGATGTTATGTCATAACTAGCAACAGGTCTAGGCTATATGTTATGTCATAACTAGCAACAGGGCTAGGCTAGGCTATATGTTATGTCATAACTAGCAACAGGGCTAGGCTATATGTTATGACATAACATATAGCCTAGCCTAGACCTATTGCTTGTTATTACATAACATATAGCCTAGACCTCTTGCTAGTAATGACATAACATATAGCCTAGCCCTGTTACTAGTTATGACATAACATATAGCCTAGCCTTGTTGCTAGTTATGACATAACATATAGCCTAGCCTAGCCATGTTACTAGTTATTACATAACATATAGCCTAGCCGTTACTAGTTATTACATAACATGTAGCCTAGCCTTGTTGCTAGTTATTACATAAGATGTAGCCTAGCCTAGACCTGTTGCTAGTTATTACATAACACAGTCGTGGCCAAAAGTTTTGAGAATGACTCAAATATGAATTTTTACAAAGTCTGCTGCCTCAGTTTGTATGATGGCAATTTGCATATACTCCAGAATGTTATGAAGAGTGATCAGAGGAATTGCAATTATTTGCAAAATCCCTCTTTGCCATGCAAATTAACTGAATCCCCCAAAAACATTTCCACTGCATTTCAGCCCTGCCACAAAAGGACCAGCTGACATCATGTCAGTGATTCTCTCGTTAACACAGGTGTCAGTGTTGACGAGGACAAGGCTTGAGATCACTCTGTCATGCTGATTGAGTTCGAATAACAGACTGGAAGCTTCAAAAAGAGGGTGGTGCTTGGAATCATTGTTCTTCCTCTGTCAAACATGGTTACCTGCAAGGAAACACGTGCCGTCATCATTGCTTGCACAAAAAGGGCTTCACAGGCAAGGATATTGCACCTAAGTCAACCATTTATTGGATCATCAAGAACTTCAAGGAGAGCGATTCAATTGTTGTGAAGAAGGCTTCAGGGCGCCCAAGAAAGTCCAGCAAGTGCCAGGACCGTCTCTTAAATTTGATTCGGCTATGGCTTCCAGTTGAAGCTCGCATCCGCTACAAGACCATGGTGCTTGCCTACGGAGCTGTGAGGGGAACGGCACCTCCGTACCTTCAGGCTCTGATCAGGCCCTACACCCAAACAAGGGCACTGCGTTCATCCACCTCTGGCCTGCTCGCCTCCCTACCTCTGAGGAAGTACAGTTCCCGCTCAGCCCAGTCAAAACTGTTCGCTGCTCTGGCACCCCAATGGTGGAACAAACTCCCTCACGACGCCAGGTCAGCGGAGTCAATCACCACCTTCCGGAGACACCTGAAACCCCACCTCTTTAAGGAATACCTAGGATAGGATAAAGTAATCCTTCTAAACCCCCCCCCCCCTTAAAAGAGTTAGATGCACTATTGTAAAGTGGTTGTTCCACTGGATATCATAAGGTGAATGCACCAATTTGTAAGTCGCTCTGGATAAGAGCGTCTGCTAAATGACTTAAATGTAAATGTAAATGTAATGGTCCTGTGTCATGCCAACAGTAAAGCATCCTGAGACATTCATGTGTGGGGTTGCTTCTCAGCCAAGGGAGTGGACTCACTCACAACTTTGCCTAAGAACACAGCCATGAATAAAGAATGGTACCAACACATCCTCCGAGAGCAACTTCTCCCAACCATCCAGGAACAGTTTGGTGACGAACAATGCCTTTTCCAGCATGATGGAGCACCTTGCCATAAGGCAAAAGTGATAACTAAGTGGCTCGGGGAACAAAACATCGATATTTTGGGTCCATGGCCAGGAAACTCCCCAGACCTTAATCCCATTGAGAACTTGTAGTCAATCCTCAAGAGGCGGGTGGACAAACAAAACCCCACAAATTCTGACTTAACATATAGCCTAGACGTGTTACTTGTTACCCCTAGCCTAGACCAGGTATTACTTAACATACAGCCTAGACTTGTTACTAATTACCCCTAGCCTAGACCAGGTATTACTTAACATATAGCCTAGACGTGTTACTTGTTACCCCTAGCCTAGACCAGGTATTACTTAACATATAGCCTAGACTTGTTACTTGTTACCCCTAGCCTAGACCAGGTATTACTTAACATATAGCCTAGACTTGTTACTTGTTACCCCTAGCCTAGACCAGGTATTACTTAACATACAGCCTAGACTTGTTACTATTACCCCTAGCCTAGACCAGGTATTACTTAACATATAGCCTAGACTTGTTACTTGTTACCCCTAGCCTAGACCAGGTATTACTTAACATATAGCCTAGACTTGTTACTTGTTACCCCTAGCCTAGACACGTTACTTAACATATAGCCTAGACCAGGTATTACTTAACATATAGCCTAGACTTGTTACTGCTTACCCCTAGCCTAGACCAGGTATTACTTAACATATAGCCTAGACTTGTTACTTGTTACCCCTAGCCTAGACCAGGTATTACTTAACATATAGCCTAGACTTGTTACTATTTACCCCTAGCCTAGACCAGGTATTACTTAACATATAGCCTAGACTTGTTACTTGTTACCCCTAGCCTAGACCAGGTATTACTTAACATATAGCCTAGACGTGTTACTTGTTACCCCTAGCCTAGACCAGGTATTACTTAACATACAGCCTAGACTTGTTACTTGTTACCCCTAGCCTAGACACGTTACTTAACATATAGCCTAGACCAGGTATTACTTAACATATAGCCTAGACTTGTTACTTGTTACCCCTAGCCTAGACCAGGTATTACTTAACATATAGCCTAGACTTGTTACTAATTACCCCTAGCCTAGACCAGGTATTACTTAACATACAGCCTAGACCTACTACTACCACCCGTCACTGTATAACAACAGTAGGTCCCAGTCACTGTGACCTGACTCTGCCTGTCTGTTTAGTCCTAACAAGGGAGCTGCTTGATGTTGTTGTGGTCTGTTTTCTCCAACAGCAGATAAAAGAAGCGTGTGCCACAACAGGCTGAACACAACACGATAACCAGGCTGGTCTATAGGCGTGTCTGCTGTCACAGTGTAAAGTTGATCAAATCTTACGCTCCAGGGGCCTATAGCTGGGATGTATTACTGACCTGGAGCCAGATCCACTGTCACTGACTGAACACACATCATTTAACACAAACAAACCAGGAAGTCCCAGAAATACTGGCGACAACAGCATCCTGTCTGTTAACACACAAACAGCAGTTCATTCAACTGAGACTACATAGAGACACTTATCAACAATCTGCTCAAAAAAACTACACATGGGATTCAGGAGAAAAGAGGAAGGGAAAACACAGAGGGAGAGAGAAAGAAAGAGGGAGGGGCAAGCGATACAGGAAAGGAAAAAGACAGGAAGGAGAGATGGAGCAAAACAAGAGGAACATAATGTGAGACACAGGGTGACAGAGGGAGAGAGAGAGGCCAGTCTCTTGATCAGCTGTGCTGGTACCAGACCTTGTGGTATACTGAGCCCGTTAAACCAGAAAGACGTGTTTCACACCACTTGGCTTTTCAAGGTCGGAGCTGGCCTGCTTCCCTCTCTCCCTATTCCCCCTCCCTCTCTGGCTCTCTCCCCTCCAGCCTGCCTGCCTCCCACCCTCTCCCCTCCAGCCATGCCTGCCCCCCCCCCCCTCCCACCCTCTCTCCTCCAGCCTCCCTCCCACCCTCTCTCCTCCAGCCTGCCTCCCTCCCACCCTCTCTCTCTCCTCCAGCCTGCGTCCCTCCCTCCCAGGCAGAGAATCCAGTCCCATGGGACTACCTACCTAGTGCATCTTTGTACTGTACACCTCTCTCACTGTCTCTCTCACTCACTCATTCTCCTTCGCTCTTGTTCCCTCTCCCTCGTTTATTCTCCCTGCCTCTTTCTACCTCAGAGAATAACAGCATCTTCCTCTCCCGGTCTCAGAGAAAAACAGCAGCCTCCTCTCCCGGTCTCAGGGAATAACAGCAGCCTCCTCTCCCGGTCTCAGGGAATAACAGCACCCTCCTCTCCCGGTCTCAGGGAATAACAGCATCCTCCTCTCCCGGTCTCAGGGAATAACAGCACCCTCCTCTCCCGGTCTCAGAGAATAACAGCATCCTCCTCTCCCGGTGGAGGAGAATAACAGCAGCCTCCTCTCCCGGTGGAGGAGAATAACAGCAGCCTCCTCTCCCGGTGGAGGAGAATAACAGCAGCCTCCTCTCCCGGTCTCAGAGAATAACAGCATCCTCCTCTCCCGGTCTCAGAGAATAACAGCATCCTCCTCTCCCGGTCTCAGAGAATAACAGCATCCTCCTCTCCCGGTCTCAGAGAATAACAGCATCCTCCTCTCCCGGTCTCAGAGAATAACAGCATCCTCCTCTCCCGGTGGAGGAGATTAACAGCATCCTCCTCTCCCGGTGGAGGAGAATAACAGCAGCCTCCTCTCCCGGTCTCAGGAGAATAACAGCATCCTCCTCTCCCGGTCTCAGAGAATAACAGCAGCCTCCTCTCCCGGTCTCAGAGAATAACAGCATCCTCCTCTCCCGGTCTCAGGGAATAACAGCATCCTCCTCTCCCGGTCTCAGGGAATAACAGCATCCTCCTCTCCCGGTCTCAGGGAATAACAGCAACCTCCTCTCCCGGTCTCAGGGAATAACAGCATCCTCCTCTCCCGGTCTCAGGGAATAACAGCATCCTCCTCTCCCGGTGGAGGAGAATAACAGCATCCTCCTCTCCCGGTGGAGGAGAATAACAGCAGCCTCCTCTCCCGGTCTCAGAGAATAACAGCATCCTACTCTCCCGGTCTCAGGGAATAACAGCATCCTCCTCTCCCGGTCTCAGAGAATAACAGCATCCTCCTCTCCCGGTGGAGGAGAATAACAGCATCCTCCTCTCCCGGTGGAGGAGAATAACAGCAGCCTCCTCTCCCGGTCTCAGAGAATAACAGCATCCTCCTCTCCCGGTCTCAGAGAATAACAGCAGCCTCCTCTCCCGGTCTCAGAGAATAACAGCATCCTCCTCTCCCGGTCTCAGGGAATAACAGCATCCTCCTCTCCCGGTGGAGGAGATTAACAGCATCCTCCTCTCCCGGTGGAGGAGAATAACAGCAGCCTCCTCTCCCGGTCTCAGAGAATAACAGCATCCTCCTCTCCCGGTCTCAGAGAATAACAGCAGCCTCCTCTCCCGGTGGAGGAGAATAACAGCAGCCTCCTCTCCCGGTCTCAGAGAATAACAGCATCCTCCTCTCCCGGTCTCAGAGAATAACAGCATCCTCCTCTCCCGGTCTCAGGGAATAACAGCATCCTCCTCTCCCGGTCTCAGGGAATAACAGCATCCTCCTCTCCCGGTCTCAGAGAATAACAGCACCCTCCTCTCCCGGTGGAGGAGAGATCCGACCCCCCTCTTTCTCTCTTCAATCCCTCTCTCACTTTCCTCAGACCACTACTATATCTGCGTCCCAAATGACACCCCAGTCCCTATATAGTGCAGCACTTTAGACCAGAGCCCTAGTCCATATACAGTGCAGCACTTTAGACCAGAGCCCTAGTCCATATATAGTGCAGCACTTTAGACCAGAGCCCTAGTCCATATATAGTGCAGTACTTTTGAGCAGAGATAGTACTCTTCCCCCCCCCCCCCACTCTTTTCCCTTCATCTCTCCATCTTTCTCCCCATCTCTCTCCCTCAGGCAGGGACTAGGGAGGGACCCCACTGTGACCTCACCTGGCTGAGGCTGGCTGAGGCTGGCTGGCTGGCTAACAGCCAGGTAATGGGATGGGTGTAGGTGAGAGACATCAACATGAAAGGAGAGTGATTGGAATGACTGATGAGACTAGGACTCCAGACAGTCTTTATTTCATATGTGGGGTTCCAGCCCTGAATGCTGATTGGCTGACAGCCGTGGTATATCAGATCGTATACCACGGGTATGACAAAATATTTTATTTTCTATGCTCTAATTACATTGATAACCAGTGTATAATAGCAATAAGAAATCTCGGGGATTTGTGGTATATGGCCAATATACCCCGGCTAAGGGCTGTCCAGGCACTCCGCAACGCGTCGTGCCCAAGAACAGCCCTTAGCTGTGGTATATTGGCCATATTCCACAAATCCCTGAGGTGCCCTATTGCTATTATAAACTGGTTACCAACCACACCCCCTCGTGCCTCATTGCTTAAATATAGGACAGGGGTGGTTTCCATGTCAAACACTCTGCAATAGATTTTTTTTTAAAGAACGTTTGCATAGCCGGCTAAAACTATAAACAAACATTATTTTACTAAATAAAACCACAGTAGAGGTTGGAAACAGAATCTGGTCTGTAATTGGATGCCTTCTGGGGTTGGAAACAGGGAGACAGCATTGTGACAGCATGTATCAGAGACACCATGAAAAGATGCTGCTGAAGCCCATCGAAGCCCACCCAGCCTAAACCAGCCAGGCAGTCACCCAGCCAGGCAGTCACCCAGCCTAAACCAGCCAGGCAGTCACCCAGCCAGGCAGCTCTGTGCTGTGGATGACTCATCCTAACAACATGACAGAACCCTCAAATCTACACCAGACAGACACTTGAAACACTTTAAGCCACAAAGAGAGAGAGAGGGAGAGCACCAGAACGGTGAATGTAATTCCACCACTATTGTCAGTTCATTTCCCTCTGATACTTCTGCAGCTGTCATGATAACCTTCATGAGGGGACAGTAGGAACAAAAAGAAACCCTCCTAAGGGTGAGTATGGTTAGGCCCATGTCTCCAGGCAACCAGCCAACTGCTGTGTTTTGATTTGAACACAGGCAGCCAATCTGCGTGTACGGAACACATAACCCTGGGAGCTGATTTGGCAGCAGCTGTTTCACTCTGACATGGGATTGGCCGGGGAGGAGAACAGGCTTCCTGCTTTGTCTGTCCCCATCGGGCCACTCCCTCTGGTGTTAGGGTGAGCTCAGGACAAGCCTTCTCCTGGCTGGACGTGAGGGGGTGGAGAGAGGAGGCACTCAAACACCAAGTACTGTGACAACTCTCCTTAGGAAGAGAGACAGAGAAAGATAGTGATTCTCCCTCGCCTCGCTCTCTTTCTCTAAAACAATACAGAAACACACTACGGAAACAGAAGGAACAGCAGAAATCAACTCAATGTCATTGAAGAATCCATAGACTCTAACCACTTCTGGGAAAATTGGAAAACACTAAACAAACAACACGAAGAATTATCTATCCAAAATGGAGATAAACCACTTCTCCAATCTTTTTGGCTCTATAACAAAGAACAAACAGCAAAAACATATACATGATCAAATACAAATTTTAGAGTCAACTATTAAAAGACTACCAGAACCCACTGGATTCTCCAATTACATTGAATGAACTACAGGACAAAATAAAAACCCTCCAGCCCAAAAAGGCCTGTGCTGTTGATGGTATCCTCAATGAAGTGATCAAATATACACACCACAAATTCCAATTGGCTATACTAAAACTCTTTAATCATCCTTAGCTCTGGCATCTTCCCCAATATTTGGAACCAAGGACTGATCACCCCAATCCACAAAAGCGGAGACAAATTCGTCCCCAATAACAACCGTGGGATATGCGTCAACAGCAACCTTGGAAAAATTCTCTTCATTATCATTACCAGCAGACTCGTACATTTCCTCAGTGAAAACAATGTACTGAGCAAATGTCAAATTGGCTTTTTATCAAATTACCGTACGACGGACCTCTTATTCACCCTGCACACCCTAATTGACAAACAAACAAAACAAAGGCAAATGCTTGATTTCAAAAAAGCTCGACTCAATTTGGCATGAGGGTCTGCTAGACATGAGGGTCTGCTAGACATGAGGGTCTGCTAGACATGAGGGTCTGCTAGACATGAGGGTCTGCTAGACATGAGGGTCTGCTAGACATGAGGGTCTGCTAGGCATGAGGGTCTGCTAGACATGAGGGTCTGCTAGGCATGAGGGTCTGCTAGACATGAGGGTCTGCTAGACATGAGGGTCTGCTAGACATGAGGGTCTGCTAGACATGAGGGTCTGCTAGACATGAGGGTCTGCTAGACATGAGGGTCTGCTAGGCATGAGGGTCTGCTAGGCATGAGGGTCTGCTAGACATGAGGGTCTGCTAGGCATGAGGGTCTGCTAGGCATGAGGGTCTGCTAGACATGAGGGTCTGCTAGGCATGAGGGTCTGCTAGACATGAGGGTCTGCTAGGCATGAGGGTCTGCTAGACATGAGGGTCTGCTAGACATGAGGGTCTGCTAGACAAATTGATGGGAAGTGGTGTTGGGGGAAACATACAACACTATAAAAACCATGTACACAAACAACAAGTGTGCGGTTAAAATTGGCAAAACAAACATTTCTTTCCACAGGGCCGTGGGGTGAGACAGGGGTGCAGCTTAAGTCCCACCCACCCTCTTCAACATATATATCAACGAATTGGCACGGGCACTGGAACAGTCTGCAGCACCCGGCCTCACCCTACTAGAATCTGATGTTAAATGTCTGTTTGCTGATGATTTGGTGCTTCTGTCCCCAACCAAGGAGGGCCTACAGCAGCAACACAACTAGACCCAACCAAATCATGAGAAAACAAAAAGATAATTATTTCCAATGTGTCAAGTAATAAACAAAACCTTGACCTTAAACAGAGAGTACACAGTGGCAGAATACCTGACCACTGTGACTTACCCAAACTTAAGGAAAGCTTTGACTATGTACAGACTCAGTGAGCAAAGCCTTGCTATTGAGAAAGGCCGCCGTAGGCAGACCTGGCTCTCAAGAGAAGACAGGCTATGTGCACACTGCCCACAAAATGAGGTGGAAACTGAGCTGCACTTTCTAACCTCCTGTCAAATGTATGACCATATTAGAGACACATATTTCCCCCAGATTACACAGATCCAAAGAATTTGAAAACAAACCCAATTTTGATTAACTCTGTCATTGTGGGTGCTGTTATTCTCTGATCTGTCATTCTTTTGGAACTTTTGAGATTGTAATGTTTAATGATATGTTTTTTTCATTGTTTATTATCCATTTCACTTGCTTTGGCAATGTAAACATATGTTTCCCATGCCAATAAAGCCCTTAAATTGAATTTATTGAGAAATTGAGAAAGGAAGACAACAGAGCGAGGGAGAGGGAGCGAGATCTCATCATGGTTTACCTCTCACAGGGAGAGACGTGATTTGTAGCCTACTACCTACCTACAGCAAGGTCATTAAATGTATATGGGCATGAGGTAGAGAAGGGGAAAATAAATCCTAGAAGGGTTTAAGGAGAGCAAGAGAGAGAGAGCAGCCTGGGCTGACCAGCTAAACAGAGAGAGAGCAGCCTGGTCTGACCAGCTAAACAGAGAGAGAGCAGCCTGGTCTGAGCAGCTAAACAGAGGGAGAGCAGCCTGGTCTGAGCAGCTAAACAGAGAGAGAGCAGCCTGGTCTGAGCAGCTAAACAGAGAGAGAGCAGCCTGGGCTGAGCAGCTAAACAGAGAGAGAGCAGCCTGGTCTGAGCAGCTAAACAGAGAGAGAGCAGCCTGGGCTGAGCAGCTAAACAGAGAGAGAGCAGCCTGGTCTGAGCAGCTAAACAGAGAGAGAGCAGCCTGGTCTGACCAGCTAAACAGAGAGAGAGCAGCCTGGTCTGACCAGCTAAACAGAGAGAGAGCAGCCTGGGCTGAGCAGCTAAACAGAGGGAGAGCAGCCTGGTCTGAGCAGCTAAACAGAGATAGAGCAGCCTGGGCTGAGCAGCTAAACAGAGAGAGAGCAGCCTGGTCTGAGCAGCTAAACAGAGAGAGAGCAGCCTGGGCTGAGCAGCTAAACAGAGGGAGAGCAGCCTGGTCTGACCAGCTAAACAGAGAGAGAGCAGCCTGGTCTGACCAGCTAAACAGAGAGAGAGCAGCCTGGGCTGAGCAGCTAAACAGAGAGAGAGCAGCCTGGTCTGACCAGCTAAACAGAGAGAGAGCAGCCTGGGCTGAGCAGCTAAACAGAGAGAGAGCAGCCTGGGCTGAGCAGCTAAACAGAGAGAGAGCAGCCTGGTCTGACCAGCTAAACAGAGAGAGAGCAGCCTGGGCTGAGCAGCTAAACAGAGAGAGAGCAGCCTGGGCTGACCAGCTAAACAGAGAGAGAGCAGCCTGGGCTGAGCAGCTAAACAGAGAGAGAGCAGCCTGGTCTGACCAGCTAAACAGAGATAGAGCAGCCTGGTCTGAGCAGCTAAACAGAGGGAGAGCAGCCTGGTCTGAGCAGCTAAACAGAGAGAGAGCAGCCTGGTCTGAGCAGCTAAACAGAGAGAGAGCAGCCTGGTCTGAGCAGCTAAACAGAGAGAGAGCAGCCTGGGCTGAGCAGCTAAACAGAGAGAGAGCAGCCTGGTCTGAGCAGCTAAACAGAGAGAGAGCAGCCTGGGCTGAGCAGCTAAACAGAGAGAGAGCAGCCTGGTCTGAGCAGCTAAACAGAGGGAGAGCAGCCTGGGCTGACCAGCTAAACAGAGAGAGAGCAGCCTGGTCTGAGCAGCTAAACAGAGGGAGAGCAGCCTGGTCTGAGCAGCTAAACAGAGAGAGAGCAGCCTGGTCTGAGCAGCTAAACAGAGAGAGAGCAGCCTGGTCTGAGCAGCTAAACAGAGAGAGAGCAGCCTGGTCTGAGCAGCTAAACAGAGAGAGAGCAGCCTGGTCTGAGCAGCTAAACAGAGGGAGAGCAGCCTGGTCTGAGCAGCTAAACAGAGAGAGAGCAGCCTGGGCTGAGCAGCTAAACAGAGAGAGAGCAGCCTGGTCTGAGCAGCTAAACAGAGGGAGAGCAGCCTGGGCTGAGCAGCTAAACAGAGAGAGAGCAGCCTGGTCTGAGCAGCTAAACAGAGGGAGAGCAGCCTGGGCTGAGCAGCTAAACAGAGAGAGAGCAGCCTGGGCTGAGCAGCTAAACAGAGAGAGAGCAGCCTGGTCTGAGCAGCTAAACAGAGAGAGAGCAGCCTGGGCTGACCAGCTAAACAGAGGGAGAGCAGCCTGGGCTGACCAGCTAAACAGAGAGAGAGCAGCCTGGGCTGAGCAGCTAAACAGAGAGAGAGCAGCCTGGTCTGAGCAGCTAAACAGAGAGAGAGCAGCCTGGTCTGAGCAGCTAAACAGAGGGAGAGCAGCCTGGGCTGAGCAGCTAAACAGAGAGAGAGCAGCCTGGGCTGAGCGAACGGTCCAGTCAGTGGAAAACTACTGCCCTAACAACACAGGGAAGTGATGGCCACCTGTTGTCTTGTTGAGAGGTAAACTCTCCCCTCTGGTGACGGCCACCTGTTGTCTTGTTGAGAGGTAAACTCTCCCCCCTGGTGACGGCCACCTGTTGTCTTGTTGAGAGGTAAACTCTCCCCTCTGGTGACGGCCACCTGTTGTCTTGTTGAGAGGTAAACTCTCCCCTCTGGTGGTGACGGTTACCTGTTGTCTTGTTGAGAGGTAAACTCTCCCCTCTGGTGACGGCCACCTGTTGTCTTGTTGAGAGGTAAACTCTCCCCTCTGGTGGTGACGGTTACCTGTTGTCTTGTTGAGAGGTAAACTCTCCCCTCTGGTGGTGACGGCCACCTGTTGTGTTGTTGAGAGGTAAACTCTCCCTTCTGGTGACGGCCACCTGTTGTCTTGTTGAGAGGTAAACTCTCCCTTCTGGTGACGGCCACCTGTTGTCTTGTTGAGAGGTAAACTCTCCCCTTTGGTGACGGCCACCTGTTGTCTTGTTGAGAGGTAAACTCTCCCCCCTGGTGACAGCCACCTGTTGTGTTGTTGAGAGGTAAACTCTCCCTTCTGGTGACGGCCACCTGTTGTCTTGTTGAGAGGTAAACTCTCCCCCCTGGTGACGGCCACCTGTTGTCTTGTTGAGAGGTAAACTCTCCCCCCTGGTGACGGCCACCTGTTGTCTTGTTGAGAGGTAAACTCTCCCCTCTGGTGACGGCCACCTGTTGTCTTGTTGAGAGGTAAACTCTCCCCTCTGGTGACGGCCACCTGTTGTCTTGTTGAGAGGTAAACTCTCCCCTCTGGTGACGTCCACCTGTTGTCTTGTTGAGAGGTAAACTCTCCCCTCTGGTGACGGCCATCTTAGTACTACAAACATGAAAACAAGTTAAAACAGTCTTCTGGCCGTACAGTTAGTGTTCCTGACCCTCTCACTCTTTCTCCTTCTCGTCTCTCGCTCTTTTCTTTCTCCCCCTCCGTCTCGTCTCTCGCTCTTTTCTTTCTCCCCCTCGTCTCTCTCACTATTTTCTTTCTCCCCCTCCGTCTCGCTCGCTCTTTCATTGTTCTTGGCAGGACTGAGGGCTAAATTCCTCCCATGTCTGGGCGTGCAGCTGTGCTGTGTGGACAGAGGGAGGGAAGGAGAGAGAGGGAGCTGAGTGGAGGGAGGGAAGGAAGGAGAGAGAGGAAGCTGAGTGGAGGGAGGGAAGGAGAGAGAGGAAGCTGAGTGGAGGGAGGGAAGGAAGGAGAGAGAGGGAGCTGAGTGGAGGGAGGGAAGGAAGGAAGGAGAGAGAGGGAGCTGAGTGGAGGGAGAGTGGGAGAGAGAGGGAGCTGAGTGGAGGGAGAGTGGGAGAGAGAGGGAGCTGAGTGGAGGGAGAGTGGGAGAGAGAGGGAGCTGAGTGGAGGGAGGGAAGGAGAGAGAGGGAGCTGAGTAGAGGGAGGGAAGGAAGGAGAGAGAGGGAGGGAAGGAGAGAGAGGGAGCTGAGTGGAGGGAGAGTGGGAGAGAGAGGGAGCTGAGTGGAGGGAGGGAAGGAGAGAGAGAGGGAGCTGAGTGGAGGGAGGGAAGGAGAGAGAGGGAGGGAGCTGAGTGGAGGGAGGGAAGGAGAGGAGAGAGAGAGGGAGCTGAGTGGAGGGAGGGAAGGAGAGAGAGGGAGCTGAGTGGAGGGAGGGAAGGAGAGAGAGAGGGAGCTGAGTGGAGGGAGGGAAGGAGAGAGAGAGGGAGCTGAGTGGAGGGAGGGAAGGAGAGAGAGAGGGAGCTGAGTGGAGGGAGGGAAGGAGAGAGAGGGAGCTGAGTGGAGGGAGGGTGGGAGAGAGAGGGAGCTGAGTGGAGGGAGGGAAGGAGAGAGAGGGAGCTGAGTGGAGGGAGGGAAGGAGAGAGAGGGAGCTGAGTGGAGGGAGGGAAGGAGAGAGAGGGAGCTGAGTGGAGGGAGGGAAGGAGAGAGAGGGAGCTGAGTGGAGGGAGGGAAGGAGAGAGAGGGAGCTGAGTGGAGGGAGGGAAGGAGAGAGAGGGAGCTGAGTGGAGGGAGGGAAGGAGAGAGAGGGAGCTGAGTGGAGGGAGAGTGGGAGAGAGAGGGAGCTGAGTGGAGGGAGGGAAGGAGAGAGAGAGAGGGAGCTGAGTGGAGGGAGGAGGGGAAGGAGAGAGAGAGAGGGAGCTGAGTGGAGGGAGGGAAAGAGAGAGAGGGAGCTGAGTGGAGGGAGGGAGAGAGAGGGAGCTGAGTGGAGGGAGGGAGAGAGAGGGAGCTGAGTGGAGGGAGGGAGAGAGAGGGAGCTGAGTGGAGGGAGGGAAGGAAGGAGGAAGAGAGAGGGAGCTGAGTGGAGGGAGGAGGGGAAGGAGAGAGAGAGAGGGAGCTGAGTGGAGGGAGGGAAGGAGAGAGAGGGAGCTGAGTGGAGGGAGGGAGCTGAGTGGAGGGAGGGAAGGAGGAAGAGAGAGGGAGCTGAGTGGAGGGAGGGAAGGAGGAAGAGAGAGGGGGCTGAGTGGAGGGAGGAGGGGAAGGACCTGGTCGTTTTGGTCCTGGTCGTTTTGGTCCTGGTCGTTATAGACCTGGTCGTTTTGGTCCTGGTCGTTTTGGTCCTGGTCGTTATAGACCTGGTCGTTTTGGTCCTGGTCGTTTTGGTCCTGGTCGTTATAGACCTGGTCGTCCTCTCCTCTCCTCAGGGTACTGTTAACATCCTGGTACAAGTCCTCTCCTCTCCTCAGGGTACTGTTAACATCCTGGTACAAGAGAGAGGGAGCTGAGTGGAGGGAGGGAAGGAAGGAGAGAGAGGGAGCTGAGTGGAGGGAGAGAGGGAGCTGAGTGGAGGGAGGGAGGGAGCTGAGTGGAGGGAGGGAGGGAGCTGAGTGGAAGGAGGGAAGGAACTGTGGGTGTGCCACAGGGAGACCGAGGCTCCACTCCAGTAGGAAGACACTGCTGACCGTGCCAAGCCTCCATACTGCCTCCACAAGCCTTCCACTTGTCTGGGCTGACAGATCCTCTAGGCCAGGGGTATCAAACATCCCTGTGGGATGGATGCGGCCCGCAAACACATTCAATTCAGCACCCTGGTTGTTGGAGTAAAACATTGTTTTGTTCGTTGGGAAAAACAGACTCAATCAATAATGGACATACCTTTATTGTCTCACCACTCTGTCCAGCTTGCTAACAGTCATCGAGACGAAAGCTAGACAGTCCGGGAACATCGGAAATTCCAAAAGCGATGGATAGAGGACTATTTGTCAAATTTTGACGCCGTGGAAATACAATCAATGTTAAGCCCTCAGGACATTGGAGAAAACTGAATTCGACCCGCTGGGTAAAATTAGTTTAGGTTCTGGGTCCACCACTCTACAGTGACAGACACCTTCAAAGCCAGCAACAGACACCTTCAAAGCCAGCTACAGACACCTGATCAAAACACAACCAGTAAATTGTTCCTTCCATGAAGAGGTGCAGAGTAAAACCCAGCTAGATGACAGCTACACCTGCTGAGTAGTACCTCAGCACATCACTTATCTTGTCAGTATGATTACAGGGAGGACGTGATAACACCTTATCAGCAGATTACAAACATCAGATAGTCCAATGATAAATTACCCACAATGCCGAGGTTCAAATCCAGATCGCTGGCTGATAAGATGTCCTTTATAAATGTAACCTTTAACCAGAGACTTGGTCGTTTTGGACCTGGTCGTTTGGGTCCTGGTCGTTATAGATCTGGTCCTGGTCGTTTGGGTCCTGGTCGTTATAGACCTGGTCCTGGTGGTTTTGGACCTGGTCCTGGTCGTTTTGGACCTGGTCGTTTTGGTCCTGGTCGTTTTGGTCCTGGTCCTGGTCTCCTCTCCTCAGGGTACTGTTAACATCCTGGTACAAGTCCTCTCCTCTCCTCAGGGTACTGTTAACATCCTGGTACAAGTCCTCTACTCTCCTCAGGGTACTGTTAACAACCTGGTACAAGTCCTCTCCTCAGGGTACTGTTAACATCCTGGTACAAGTCCTCTCCTCAGGGTACTATTATCATCCTGGTACAAGTCCTCTCCTCAGGGTACTGTTAACATCCTGGTACAAGTCCTCTCCTCAGGGTACTGTTAACATCCTGGTACAAGTCCTCTCCTCTCCTCAGGGTACTGTTAACATCCCGGTACAAGTCCTCTCCTCTCCTCAGGGTACTGGTAACATCCTGGTACAAGTCCTCTCCTCAGGGTACTGTTAACATCCTGGTACAAGTCCTCTCCTCTCCTCAGGGTACTGTTAACATCCTGGTACAAGTCCTCTCCTCTCCTCAGGGTACTGTTAACATCCTGGTACAAGTCCTCTCCTCTCTTTACAGGGTATTTTTAGTTAACATCCTGGTACAAGTCCTCTCTCCTGGGTTCTGTTAGTTAACATCCTGGTACAAGTCCTCTCTCCTGGGTTCTGTTAGTTAACATCCTGGTACGAGTCCTCTCCTCTCTCCTGGGTACTGTTAGTTAACATCCTGGTACAAGTCCTCTCCTCTCTCCTGGGTACTGTTGGTTAACATCCTGGTACAAGTCCTCTCCTGGATACTGTTAGTTAACATCCTGGTAAAAGTCATCTCCTCTCTCCTGGGTACTGTTAGTTAACATCCTGGTACAAGTCCTCTCTCCTGGGTACTGTTAGTTAACATCCTGGTACAAGTCCTCTCCTCTCTCCAGGGTATTGTTAGTTAACATCCTGGTACAAGTCCTCTCTCCTGTGTACTGTTAGTTAACATCCTGGTACAAGTCCTCTCCTCTCTCCTGGGTACTGGGTACTGGGTACTCCTCTCTCCTGGGTACTGTTAGTTAACATCCTGGTACAAGTCCTCTCCTGGGTTCTGTTAGTTAACATCCTGGTACAAGTCCTCTCCTCTCTCCTGGGTACTGTTAGTTAACATCCTGGTACAAGTCCTCTCCTGGGTACTGTTAGTTAACATCCTGGTACAAGTCCTCTCCTGGGTACTGTTAACATCCTGGTACAAGTCCTCTCCTCTCTCCTGGGTACTGTTAGTTAACATCCTGGTACAAGTCCTCTCTCCTGTGTACTGTTAGTTAACATCCTGGTACAAGTCCTCTCCTCTCTCCTGGGTACTGGGTACTCCTCTCTCCTGGGTACTGTTAGTTAACATCCTGGTACAAGTCCTCTCCTGGGTTCTGTTAGTTAACATCCTGGTACAAGTCCTCTCCTCTCTCCTGGGTACTGTTAGTTAACATCCTGGTACAAGTCCTCTCCTGGGTACTGTTAGTTAACATCCTGGTACAAGTCCTCTCCTGGGTACTGTTAACATCCTGGTACAAGTCCTCTCCTCTCTCCTGGGTACTGTTAGTTAACATCCTGGTACAAGTCCTCTCCTCTCTCCTGGGTACTGTTAGTTAACATCCTGGTACAAGTCCTCCCCTCTCTCCTGGGTACTGTTAGTTAACATCCTGGTACAAGTCCTCTCCTGGGTACTGTTTCCTGGGTACTGTTAGTTAACATCCTGGTACAAGTCCTCTCCTCTCTCCTGGGTACTGTTAGTTAACATACTGGTACAAGTCCTCTCCTCTCTCCTGGGTACTGTTAGTTAACATCCTGGTACAAGTCCTCTCCTCTCTCCTGGGTACTGTTAGTTAACATCCTGGTACAAGTCCTCTCCTGGGTACTGTTAGTTAACATCCTGGTACAAGTCCTCTCCTCTCATTCCCACAACACCACTAGACCCCCCCCCCTAACCATTCCCACAACACCACTAGACCCCCCGCCCCTAGCCATTCCCACAACACCACTAGACTCCCCCCCCTAGCCATTCCCACAACACCACTAGACCCCCCCCCCCCCCTAGCCATTCCCACAACACCACTAGACCCCCCCCCCCTAGCCATTCCCACAACACCACTAGACCCCCCCCCCCTAGCCATTCCCACAACACCACTAGACCCCCCCCCCCCTAGCCATTCCCACAACACCACTAGACCCCCCCCCTAGCCATTCCCACAACACCACTAGACCCCCCCCCCCTAGCAATTCCCACAACACCACTAGACCCCCCCCCCCCTAGCCATTCCCACAACACCACTAGACCCAGGTACAAGTCCTCTCCTCTCCTCAGGGTACTGTTAACATCCTGGTACAAGTCCTCTCCTCTCCTCAGGGTACTGTTAACATCCTGGTACAAGTCCTCTACTCTCCTCAGGGTACTGTTAACATCCTGGTACAAGTCCTCTCCTCAGGGTACTGTTAACATCCTGGTACAAGTCCTCTCCTCAGGGTACTGTTATCATCCTGGTACAAGTCCTCTCCTCAGGGTACTGTTAACATCCTGGTACAAGTCCTCTCCTCAGGGTACTGTTAACATCCTGGTACAAGTCCTCTCCTCTCCTCAGGGTACTGTTAACATCCCGGTACAAGTCCTCTCCTCTCCTCAGGGTACTGGTAACATCCTGGTACAAGTCCTCTCCTCAGGGTACTGGTAACATCCTGGTACAAGTCCTCTCCTCAGGGTACTGTTAACATCCTGGTACAAGTCCTCTCCTCTCTCCAGGGTACTGTTAACATCCTAGTAAAAGTCCTCTCCTCTCCTCAGGGTACTGTGAGTTAACATCCTGGTACAAGTCCTCTCCTCTCTTTACAGGGTATTTTTAGTTAACATCCTGGTACAAGTCCTCTCTCCTGGGTTCTGTTAGTTAACATCCTGGTACAAGTCCTCTCTCCTGGGTTCTGTTAGTTAACATCCTGGTACGAGTCCTCTCCTCTCCTGGGTACTGTTAGTTAACATCCTGGTACAAGTCCTCTCCTCTCTCCTGGGTACTGTTGGTTAACATCCTGGTACAAGTCCTCTCCTGGATACTGTTAGTTAACATCCTGGTAAAAGTCATCTCCTCTCTCCTGGGTACTGTTAGTTAACATCCTGGTACAAGTCCTCTCTCCTGGGTACTGTTAGTTAACATCCTGGTACAAGTCCTCTCCTCTCTCCAGGGTATTGTTAGTTAACATCCTGGTACAAGTCCTCTCTCCTGTGTACTGTTAGTTAACATCCTGGTACAAGTCCTCTCTCCTGTGTACTGTTAGTTAACATCCTGGTACAAGTCCTCTCCTCTCTCCTGGGTACTGGGTACTCCTCTCTCCTGGGTACTGTTAGTTAACATCCTGGTACAAGTCCTCTCCTGGGTTCTGTTAGTTAACATCCTGGTACAAGTCCTCTCCTCTCTCCTGGGTACTGTTAGTTAACATCCTGGTACAAGTCCTCTCCTGGGTACTGTTAGTTAACATCCTGGTACAAGTCCTCTCCTGGGTACTGTTAACATCCTGGTACAAGTCCTCTCCTCTCTCCTGGGTACTGTTAGTTAACATCCTGGTACAAGTCCTCTCTCCTGTGTACTGTTAGTTAACATCCTGGTACAAGTCCTCTCCTCTCTCCTGGGTACTGGGTACTGGGTACTCCTCTCTCCTGGGTACTGTTAGTTAACATCCTGGTACAAGACCTCTCCTGGGTTCTGTTAGTTAACATCCTGGTACAAGTCCTCTCCTCTCTCCTGGGTACTGTTAGTTAACATCCTGGTACAAGTCCTCTCCTGGGTACTGTTAGTTAACATCCTGGTACAAGTCCTCTCCTGGGTACTGTTAACATCCTGGTACAAGTCCTCTCCTCTCTCCTGGGTACTGTTAGTTAACATCCTGGTACAAGTCCTCTCCTCTCTCCTGGGTACTGTTAGTTAACATCCTGGTACAAGTCCTCCCCTCTCTCCTGGGTACTGTTAGGTAACATCCTGGTACAAGTCCTCTCCTGGGTACTGTTTCCTGGGTACTGTTAGTTAACATCCTGGTACAAGTCCTCTCCTCTCTCCTGGGTACTGTTAGTTAACATACTGGTACAAGTCCTCTCCTCTCTCCTGGGTACTGTTAGTTAACATCCTGGTACAAGTCCTCTCCTCTCTCCTGGGTACTGTTAGTTAACATCCTGGTACAAGTCCTCTCCTCTCTCCTGGGTACTGTTAGTTAACATCCTGGTACAAGTCCTCTCCTGGGTACTGTTAGTTAACATCCTGGTACAAGTCCTCTCCTCTCATTCCCACAACAACACTAGACCCCCCCCCCCCCTAGCCATTCCCACAACACCACTGGACCCCCCCCCCCCCCTAGCCATTCCCACAACACCACTAGACCCCCCGCCCCTAGCCATTCCCACAACACCACTAGACCCCCCCCCCCTAGCCATTCCCACAACACCACTAGACCCCCCCCCCCCTAGCCATTCCCACAACACCACTAGACCCCCCCCCTAGCCATTCCCACAACACCACTAGACCCCCCCCCCCTAGCCATTCCCACAACACCACTAGACCCCCCCCCCCCTAGCCATTCCCACAACACCACTAGACCCCCCCCCCCCCTAGCCATTCCCACAACACCACTAGACCCCCCCCCTAGCCATTCCCACAACACCACTAGACCCCCCCCCCCTAGCAATTCCCACAACACCACTAGACCCCCCCCCCCCTAGCCATTCCCACAACACCACTAGACCCAGGTACAAGTCCTCTCCTCTCCTCAGGGTACTGTTAACATCCTGGTACAAGTCCTCTCCTCTCCTCAGGGTACTGTTAACATCCTGGTACAAGTCCTCTACTCTCCTCAGGGTACTGTTAACATCCTGGTACAAGTCCTCTCCTCAGGGTACTGTTAACATCCTGGTACAAGTCCTCTCCTCAGGGTACTGTTATCATCCTGGTACAAGTCCTCTCCTCAGGGTACTGTTAACATCCTGGTACAAGTCCTCTCCTCAGGGTACTGTTAACATCCTGGTACAAGTCCTCTCCTCTCCTCAGGGTACTGTTAACATCCCGGTACAAGTCCTCTCCTCTCCTCAGGGTACTGGTAACATCCTGGTACAAGTCCTCTCCTCAGGGTACTGGTAACATCCTGGTACAAGTCCTCTCCTCAGGGTACTGTTAACATCCTGGTACAAGTCCTCTCCTCTCTCCAGGGTACTGTTAACATCCTAGTAAAAGTCCTCTCCTCTCCTCAGGGTACTGTGAGTTAACATCCTGGTACAAGTCCTCTCCTCTCTTTACAGGGTATTTTTAGTTAACATCCTGGTACAAGTCCTCTCTCCTGGGTTCTGTTAGTTAACATCCTGGTACAAGTCCTCTCTCCTGGGTTCTGTTAGTTAACATCCTGGTACGAGTCCTCTCCTCTCCTGGGTACTGTTAGTTAACATCCTGGTACAAGTCCTCTCCTCTCTCCTGGGTACTGTTGGTTAACATCCTGGTACAAGTCCTCTCCTGGATACTGTTAGTTAACATCCTGGTAAAAGTCATCTCCTCTCTCCTGGGTACTGTTAGTTAACATCCTGGTACAAGTCCTCTCTCCTGGGTACTGTTAGTTAACATCCTGGTACAAGTCCTCTCCTCTCTCCAGGGTATTGTTAGTTAACATCCTGGTACAAGTCCTCTCTCCTGTGTACTGTTAGTTAACATCCTGGTACAAGTCCTCTCTCCTGTGTACTGTTAGTTAACATCCTGGTACAAGTCCTCTCCTCTCTCCTGGGTACTGGGTACTCCTCTCTCCTGGGTACTGTTAGTTAACATCCTGGTACAAGTCCTCTCCTGGGTTCTGTTAGTTAACATCCTGGTACAAGTCCTCTCCTCTCTCCTGGGTACTGTTAGTTAACATCCTGGTACAAGTCCTCTCCTGGGTACTGTTAGTTAACATCCTGGTACAAGTCCTCTCCTGGGTACTGTTAACATCCTGGTACAAGTCCTCTCCTCTCTCCTGGGTACTGTTAGTTAACATCCTGGTACAAGTCCTCTCTCCTGTGTACTGTTAGTTAACATCCTGGTACAAGTCCTCTCCTCTCTCCTGGGTACTGGGTACTGGGTACTCCTCTCTCCTGGGTACTGTTAGTTAACATCCTGGTACAAGACCTCTCCTGGGTTCTGTTAGTTAACATCCTGGTACAAGTCCTCTCCTCTCTCCTGGGTACTGTTAGTTAACATCCTGGTACAAGTCCTCTCCTGGGTACTGTTAGTTAACATCCTGGTACAAGTCCTCTCCTGGGTACTGTTAACATCCTGGTACAAGTCCTCTCCTCTCTCCTGGGTACTGTTAGTTAACATCCTGGTACAAGTCCTCTCCTCTCTCCTGGGTACTGTTAGTTAACATCCTGGTACAAGTCCTCCCCTCTCTCCTGGGTACTGTTAGTTAACATCCTGGTACAAGTCCTCTCCTGGGTACTGTTTCCTGGGTACTGTTAGTTAACATCCTGGTACAAGTCCTCTCCTCTCTCCTGGGTACTGTTAGTTAACATACTGGTACAAGTCCTCTCCTCTCTCCTGGGTACTGTTAGTTAACATCCTGGTACAAGTCCTCTCCTCTCTCCTGGGTACTGTTAGTTAACATCCTGGTACAAGTCCTCTCCTCTCTCCTGGGTACTGTTAGTTAACATCCTGGTACAAGTCCTCTCCTGGGTACTGTTAGTTAACATCCTGGTACAAGTCCTCTCCTCTCATTCCCACAACAACACTAGACCCCCCCCCCCCCTAGCCATTCCCACAACACCACTAGACCCCCCCCCCCCCTAGCCATTCCCACAACACCACTAGACCCCCCGCCCCTAGCCATTCCCACAACACCACTAGACCCCCCCCCCCTAGCCATTCCCACAACACCACTAGACCCCCCCCCCCCTAGCCATTCCCACAACACCACTAGACCCCACCCCCTAGCCATTCCCACAACACCACTAGACCCCCCCCCCTAGTCATTCCCACAACACCACTAGACCCCCCCCCTAGCCATTCCCACAACACCACTAGACCCCCCCCTAGCCATTCCCACAACACCACTAGACCCCCCCCCCTAGCAATTCCCACAACACCACTAGACCCCCCCCCCCCTAGCCATTCCCACAACACCACTAGACCCCCCCCCTAGCAATTCCCACAACACCACTAGACCCCCCCCCCCTAGCCATTCCCACAACACCACTAGACCCCCCCCCCTAGCCATTCCCACAACACCACTAGACCCCCCCCCTAGCCATTCCCACAACACCACTAGACCCCCCCCCCTAGCCATTCCCACAACACCACTAGACCCCCCCCCTAGCCATTCCCACAACACCACTAGACCCCCCCCCCTAGCCATTCCCACAACACCACTAGACCCCCCCCCCCTAGCCATTCCCACAACACCACTAGACCCCCCCCCCCTATCCATTCCCACAACACCACTAGACCCCCCCTTAGCCATTCCCACAACAACACTAGACCCCCCCCCTAGCCATTCCCACAACAACACTAGACCCCCCCCCCTAGCCATTCCCACAACAACACTAGACCCCCCCCCCCCCTAGCCATTCCCACAACAACACTAGACCCCCCCCCCTAGCCATTCCCACAACAACACTAGACCCCCCCCTAGCCATTCCCACAACAACACTAGACCCCCCCCCTAGCCATTCCCACAACAACACTAGACCCCCCCCCCCCTAGCCATTCCCACAACACCACTAGACCCCCCCCCCCCTAGCCATTCCCACAACACTAGACCCCCCCCCCCCTAGCCATTCCCACAACACCACTAGACCCCCCCCCCCATAGCCATTCCCACAACAACACTAGACCCCCCCCCTAGCCATTCCCACAACAACACTAGACCCCCCCCCCCTAGCCATTCCCACAACACCACTAGACCCCCCCCCCCCCTAGCCATTCCCACAACACTAGACCCCCCCCCCCCCCCTAGCCATTCCCACAACACCACTAGACCCCCCCCCATAGCCATTCCCACAACAACACTAGACCCCCCCCCTAGCCATTCCCACAACAACACTAGACCCCCCCCCCCCTAGCCATTCCCACAACACCACTAGACCCCCCCCCCCATAGCCATTCCCACAACAACACTAGACCCCCCCCCCTAGCCATTCCCACAACAACACTAGACCAATTATTTTTTTTTCTTCACAATGCTCTATTTTCAGGGATAAAAACGCTCGTTGCTAGGAAACTCGGGGTAGGTGAGCGAACGAGCGAGGGAGAGGGGGAGAGAGAGGGAGAGAGAGGGATCAAATAAAAGGCAGGAAGAGAGAGAGCTACTCTGTCTAAGAGGAGTACTCCAGGGAGACGCTTCATATCCAGTGATTAGTAGCACCTTCTACAGGCCTCACCTCCCCACAGCCATTAGAAAAGCTTCACCGCTCCTGACAGGGTTAAGCTGTCGACCCACTACACTGTACCCAGCCACAGAACAGTCTACACTGTACCCAGCCACAGAACAGTCTACACTGTACCCAGCCACAGAACAGTCTACACTGTACCCAGCCACAGAACAGTCTACACTGTACCCAGCCACAGAACAGTCTACACTGTACCCAGCCACAGAACAGTCTACACTGTACCCAGCCACAGAACAGTCTACACTGTACCCAGCCACAGAACAGTCTACACTGTACCCAGCCACAGAACAGTTAAGCTGTCGACCCACTACACTGTACCCAGCCACAGAACAGTTACGCTGTCGACCCACTACACTGTACCCAGCCACAGAACAGTTACGCTGTCGACCCACTACACTGTACCCAGCCACAGAACAGTTACGCTGTCGACCCACTACACTGTACCCAGCCACAGAACAGTTACGCTGTCGACCCACTACACTGTACCCAGCCACAGAACAGTTACGCTGTCGACCCACTACACTGTACCCAGCCACAGAACAGTCTACACTGTACCCAGCCACAGAACAGTTAAGCTGTCGACCCACTACACTGTACCCGCTGTCGACCCACTACACTGTACCCAGCCACAGAACAGTTAAGCTACGGAACAGTCTTCAAACACTGACAGCCGACCTGAGTATTAATGTAATGTAAGCCTATGTAATGACAGTTCATGTAAACGTATCCTTCCTCTCTCCCTTGAAGTAACCTCATCTCTGATCTAACACGACTGGACTACCATCGACAACAATGTAGTAGTGTATAGTAAAGCAATAAGGCCAGAGGGGGTGTGGTATATGGCCAATATAACATGGCTAAGGGCTATTCGTAACCGCGACGCAACGAGGAGTGCCTGGTGGTATATTGGCCATATACCACAAACCTCTGGGGTGCCTTATTGCTATTATAAACTGGTTACCAACGTAATTAGAGCAGTAACAATTGTCATACCCGTGGTATACGGTCTGATATACCATGGCTTTCAGCCAATCAGCATTCAAGTCCCTCCCCTCCTCAAGACATCAACACTAGACTCATTGACGTTACAAACTATAGACCTGCATCCCTTCTTTTCTCACCAAAACACTTGAGCGTTCTGTCTCTGCTCAACTTTGTCATCTCTCTCAGAACAATCTTCTGGACCCTAACCAGTCAGGCTTCAAGACGGGTCACTCAACCGAGACTGCTCTGCTCTGTGCCACGGAGGCTGTCCTCACTGCAAAAGCTGACACTCTTCTGTTCTCATCCTCCTAGATCTATCCACTGCCATTGAGACCGTGAACCAACCTCTCCCCCCTCTCAGGGTGTCTCAGGCTCTGCACACTCTTGGATTGCATCCTACCTGGCAGGCTGCTCCTACCAGGTGACATGCAGAGGATCTGTGTCTGCTCCACGTACTCTCTCTACTGGTGTCCCCCAGGGCTCAGTTCTAGGCCCTCTCCTCTTCTCTCTATACATCAAGTCACTCTGCTCTGTCATATCCTCACATGGTCTCTCCTATCATTGCTATGCGGATGACACAACTACATTTCTGACATCTCTGTGTGACTGGCAGATCTCAACTACATTTCTGACATCTCTGTGTGACTGGCAGATATCTCAACTTGGATGTCGGTCCACCACCTCAAGCTCAATAAGACAGAGCTGCTCTTCCTCCCGAAGGAGGCCTGCCCGCTCAATGACCTCTGCATCACGATTGGCAACGCCAGTGTCGCCTTCCCAGAGTGCAAAGAACCTTGGTGTGACCCTGGCCAACACCTTGTTCTCTCCAAACGTCAAAGCAGTGACTCGCTCCTGCAGGTTCATTCTCTACAACATCCGTAGAGTACGACCCTAACTCACACAGGAAGCGGCGCAGGTCCTAATCCAGGCACATGTTCTCTCCCGTCTGGACTACTGCTACTCTGTTGGCTGGGCTCCCTGCTTGTGTCATCACACCCCTACAAATGATCCAGAACGCTGCAGCCCTCCTGGTTTTCAACCTTCACAAATTCTCTGTCACCCCACTCCTCCACACACTCTACTGGCTTCCAGTCGAAGCTTACATCCACTACAATACCCTGGTACTTACCTACGTTAACAGCAAGAGGAACGGTCCCTCCCTACCTTCAGGCTATGCTCAAACCCTACACCCCAACCCACCATTCAACCACCTCTGGTCTCTTGGCTCTCCCACCCTCAGCTCCCGCTCAGCCCAGTCCAAGCTCTTCTCTGTCCTACACCCCAATGGTGGAACCAGCTTCCCCCTGAAGCTAGGACAGCAGAGTCCCTGTCCATGTTCCTAAAACATCTGAACCCCCCCCCAGCTCTGACTCTGCTGATAGTACATGTTTCCTAAATAAAGTAGCTTACTATAACCGAGACACTGTGTGGCTGTCTCACCTAGCCTAGATATCTTAAGATGAATACACTAACTGAAAACCACTCTGGCTAAGAGTGTGTGCTAAATGAAATGTATTGTGTCAGATCAGTTAGGCCTATTACTACAATAAATCAATAATACAAATGAATGCATTTTATTGATTGAGAACTTGAAAGAAGTCAGGAATCACTTCTAAAGTCTCCGGTCAGAGCTGTCAGTGTTGTCCTGCCAGAAAACTCTCGTCCCCATGGTAAAGAGGTGTGTGTGTGTGTGTGTGTGTGTGTGTGTGTGTGTGTGTGTGTGTGTGTGTGTGTGTGTGTGTGTAATACGTGTAGTGTGTAGTACGTGTAGTGTGTAGTGCGTGTGTCTGTGTGTAGTACGTGTAGTGTGCCAGCAGGCAGGGTGTGTAGGGGCAGCTGGCTGAGCAGCAGAGAACTGATGGGACATTGACCTGTAGAAGCTTCTAGCTGAGGGGAACAGACACACACGTGCACGGCTACATGCACAGAGACACACACATGTAAACTCATGTACTAACTATCATGTACACAAACACACGTGTGCATTTGAACACACTTGCACCACACAGACACACACTACTCAACGGCTGATGATAGAGAGCCATAGCTACAGATATACCCTCACCTGAACCCTGCTGACAATGACACACGAGAGAGAGACATAGCTACAGATATACCCTCACCTGAACCCTGCTGACAATGACACACGAGACAGAGACCACTTATACCCTGATGAGTGGAGTAGGCTACCTCTCAGCATCTGGGCCTGTCCTCAATCACAAAGCGTCTCATGATCGCTGAACTGGGATCAGCCCCCCCCCCGTCCATACAATCTTATTCATTATGATCTATTATGTTATAACTAACTGCAGCTCTTTGTTGAGTGTTGCAGTCATTTCAGTTGCTGTAGTAGCTGACGTGTATAGTGTTGAGTCATCTGCATACATAGAAACTCTGGCTTTACTCAAAGTCAGTGGCATGTTGTTAGTAAAAACTGAAAAAAAGCAAGGGGCCTAAACAGCGACCCTGGGGAATTCCTGATTCTAACTGGATTATATTAAAGAACACCCTCTGTGTTCTGTTAGACAGGTAACTCTTTATCCACATTATAGCAGGGGGTGTAAAGCCATAACACACACATTTTTCCAGCAGCAGACTATGATCGATAATGTCAAAAGCTGCACTGAAATCTAACAAGACAACCCCCACAATCATTTTATCATCAATTTCTCTCAGCCAATCATCAGTCATTTGTGTACGTGCTGTGCTTGTTGAGTCTCCTTCCTTATAAGCATGCTGAAATTCTGTTGTCAATTTGTTTACTGTGAAATCACATTGTATCTGGTCAACAAAAAAAATCCAGAAGTTTACTAAGGGTCCTGGTCAGACTCTGGATGGGAGACCAGATGCTGCTGGAAGTGGTGTTGGAGGGCCAGTAGGAGGCACCCTTTCCTCTGGTATAAAAAAAATATTTCAATGCTCCAGGGCAGTGATTGAGGACATTGCCTTGTGTAGGGTGCTGTCTTTCAGATGGGACGTTAAACAGGTGTCCTGACTCTCTGTGGTCACTAAAGATCCCATGGCACTTATCGTAAGAGTAGGGGTGTTAACCCCGGTGTCCTGGCTAAATTCCCAATCTGGCCTTCATACCATCATGACCACCTAATCATCCCCAGCTTACAATTGGCTCATTCATGCCCCCTCTCCCCTGTAACTATTCCCCAGGTCTTTGCTGTAAATTACAATGTGTTCAACTTACCTGGTAAAACAAGGGTTAAATAACAACAAAAAAACAGCCTGACCAATCACAGTGATTTACCTCATGACCTAAGGGTGTATATTCTCAAGAGACTGAACGGTCTTCCTCTCCGTCTTCTCATCCAGCTGCACTTCAGCAAGACGACGGGAATAACAAACAGTTTCTCCTTCTGTTCCTACAGTCATTACCCAGGCTGTCTCCTGGGTAGCCACCACACAGTATTGTATAGTACACTGCTAACATTGACATGTACACTGTGGGCCTACCAATGTGTCAAACAGTATACACCACAAATGTAGGGTCTTCATTGATATTCTAGAGTGGCCTCCTCTCCTCGTCTCCTTTCCTTCCTTCAGGAATGATCTGACAGAACCTGAACCTACGGAGGTTTCTGGAGTGGGTGGGGAGCTACCAGTACCACACACAGTACATACACTATCCTGCAAATGTATGCATAGTAAACCTGCTACACCAGACAGTGTGAAATATCATACACCAGAAATGTAGGGTCTTCATTGGTCCCTTTTCTTTGATTTTACTTCAAGAAAAGCGATGCTACCATTGGCCTCTCGTTTAGTTCCCTCCCTCGCTTTATTTGACCTCCTCCCTCGTTCCCTCCGTTATCAGGGCTGTGTGTGTGTGTGTGTGTGTGTGTGTGTGTGTGTGTGTGTAGCAGCCCTGGCTAGGAGATAATCTCTTTGTGGAGACACTTTAGTGCACTCCTGTGTGTGGAAATGGAAGCAAACAGCTGTTCCTCACAGAGAAGACATCCTCCACCCTTCCTCCTGCTCCCCCTCCTCCTCACTCGTTCTGTTTTGTTGTACCTGTGGTATACTGTCTGATATACTATGGCTTTCAGGGCTCGAACCATCCAGTGTATAATGGTGTATAGATGATGATTCAGTTGGCCTGCCTGCAGCCCTGCACTTCAGACAGGCGTGCACACACACACACGCTTACAGACCAACACACTCGCACATAAATACACATACACGCTCCGACGGGGCCATGCGTGGGTTACTAATGCCCTCATCACGTCTCTTCCTTCTCTGAGATGGTTCACATCATTAGTGTGTGTAAGGCAGGGACAATTACATGGCCCGACACACACACCACACACAATGAATAATCCAGCGCACGGCATCTGTTTGAAGGACGAGAGGAATATTGCTGGCGAGGCTGTTTTACTGAGGTCATGTTTCTATTGATGACGATGCCTGTGTGACTGTCTGAGTGAGAGACTGACTGAGTGAGAGAGAGAGAGACTGACTGTCTGAGTGAGAGAGTGACTGTCTGAGTGAGAGAGTGACTGTCTGAGTGAGAGAGTGACTGTCTGAGTGAGAGAGTGACTGTCTGAGTGAGAGAGTGACTGTCTGAGTGAGAGACTTACTGACTGAATGCTGGAGAATTGAGAGTGTGAGACAGCAGGCAGGTAGTTAGTTAGCATAGCACGTCTGTGAGTAATCTTGACTGCGGGGTTAAATTTGACAGGGCCCGGTTGCATAAAACATCTTACATGTTCCCCTTAGGGTTTACCTTAAGGAATAACTTCCCCTTACCTACAGGATTTAAGGGTGTTGCATATAGCCCCTCAAACATTTCATTAGTTAAGGGCATCATTTAAGGGTTTTATGGCAGTTTGAAGGCATGTATGGCAGAAAGAGTCTTGGTTACCATTGAGATGACCCGATTCACTGACTGAAAGTCTCAAAGAGATCACATTGATTTTGGAAGATCGCAAAATAGAACTTCTACATCCAAGACAGGAGAAAACATCTCTTTCCTTTAGTTACTTTTCTCTCAACTTGTTTCAATTACTTTCTAACATGTCAAGCTAACTTGCAGAGTAGCTAGCTAGCTAACCAGCAGGCTTTGTAGCCACGGATTGTGCACCTTCCATTGTTTAGCTAAGTAGCTGGCTAGCTGGTGGATGTTTTCCTTCTGAAACCAGGGCAAAGCAACATTCACCTCCACATATGCTGCGTTCATTAATATCTAGACTGAACGAAGCACTTCAGGGACCTCAAGGGTAACCTTACATTTTACACTTCATTTAAGGGGGGAAATCCCTTTAAAATGTTTTGTGCAACTGACTTAAAGTTAAGGAAACTTAAGGGGGAAAATAACTTCAAGATGTTTTATGCAAACGCGGCAGGTAGCCTAGTGGTTAGAGCGTTAGACTAGTAACCGAAAGGTTGCAAGATCGAATCCCCGAGCTGACAAGGTAATAATCTGTCGTTCTGCCCCTGAACAAGGCAGTTAACCCACTGTTCCTAGACCGTCATTGAAAATAAGAACTTGTTCTTAACTTCTTATGGCTGGGGGGCAGTATTGAGTAGCTTGGATGAATAAGGTGCCCAGAGTAAACTGCCTGCTACTCAGGCCCAGAAGCTAAGATATGCATATTATTAGTATATTTGGATTTTCTCAAGTTTCTAAAACTGTTTGAATGATGTCTGTGAGTATAACAGAACTCATATGGCAGGCAAAAACCTGAGAAAAAATCCAACCAGGAAGTGGGAAATCTGAGGTTTGTAGTTTTTCAACTCTTTGCCTATCCAAGACAGTGTAAATTTGGTCCGATTGCACTTCCTAAGGCTTCCACTAGATGTCAACAGTCTTTAGAACCTTGTTTGATGCTTCTACTGTGAAGGGGGAGAGAATGAGAGCTGTTTCAACCAGAGGTCTGGCAGAGTGTCATGAGCTCAGTCTCTTCTTTTTTTCCTTTATTTTTTAATTTTTTTTACCCCCTTTTCTCCCCAATTTTCGTGGTATCCAATCGCTAGTAATTACTATCTTGTCTCATCGCTACAACTCCCGTACGGGCTCGGGAGAGACGAAGGTCGAAAGCCATGCGTCCTCCGAAGCACAACCCAACCAAGCCGCACTGCTTCTTAACACAGCGCACCTCCAACCCGGAAGCCAGCCGCACCAATGTGTCGGAGGAAACACCGTGCACCCGCCCCCCTCGGTTAGCGCGCACTGCGCCCGGCCCGCCACAGGAGTCGCTGGAGCGCGATGAGACAAGGATATCCCTACCGGCCAAACCCTCCCTAACCCGGACGACGCTATGCCAATTGTGCGTCGCCCCACGGACCTCCCGGTCGCGGCCGGCTGCGACAGAGCCTGGGCGCGAACCCAGAGACTCTGGTGGCGCAGCTAGCACTGCGATGCAGTGCTCTAGACCACTGCGCCACCCAGGAGGCATGAGCTCAGTCTCGTGCGCACCCGTGAGAGTTAGCTGCGTTCCATTGCATTTCTAAAGACAAAGCAATTCTCCGGTTGAAACATTGAAGATTTATGATAAAAACATCCTAAAAATTGATTCTATACATCGTTTGACATGTTTCTACGAACTGTAATATGACTTTATCTGAACTTTCGCCTGAACTTGCCCACGCCTGAGTTTGGATTTGTGAACTAAACGTGCGAACAAAAAGAAGGTATTTGGACATAAATTATGGACTTTATCTAACAAAACAAACATTTATTGTGGAACTGGGATTCCTGGGAGTGCATTCTGATGAAGATCATCAAAGGTAAGTGAATATTTATAATGCTATTTCTGACTTCTGTTGACTCCACAACACAGCGGGTATCTGTATGGCTTGTTTTTGTGTCTGAGCGCCGTACTCAGATTATTGCATGGTGTGCTTTTTCCGTAAAGTATTTTTTAAATCTGACACAGGGGTTGCATTAAGGAGAAGAGGATCTATAATTCCATGCATAACACTTGTATCTTTTATCAATGTTTATTATGAGTATTTCTGTAAATTGATGTGGCTCTCTGCAAAATCACCGGATGTTTTGGAAGCAAAGCATTACTGAACATAACACGCCAATGTAAACTGAGATTTTTGGATATAAATATGAACTTTATCGAACAAAACACACATGTATTGTGTAACATGAAGTCCTATGAGTGTCATCTGATGAAGATCAAAGGTTAGTGATTAATTGTATCTATATTTATGCTTTTTGTGACTCCTCTCTTTGGCTGGAAAAATGGCTGTGTTTTTCTGTGACTAGGTGCTGACCTGACATAATCGTTTGGTGTGCTTTCGTCGTAAAGCCTTTTTGAAATCGGACACTGTGGTGGGATTAACAACAAGTTTATCTTTAAAATGGTGTAAAATACTTGATTGTTTGAGGAATTTTAATTATGAGATTTCTGTTGTTTGAATTTGGCGCCCTGCACTTTCACTGGCTGTTGTCATATCGATCCCGTTAACGGGATTTCAGCCGTAAGAAGTTTAACTGACTTGCCTAGTTAAATAAAGGTTAAATAAAAAAATTAAAAACCAGGCCCAAGTCCTCGGTGAAGCTCTCTTTAACCAATTAGGCCACCTTGTTTCTGGCACATCAGCTGCTGCAGAACAATCATTATGAGGACTGGGAGGGGAGACCAGGTAGTGGGGTCCGTCAGTGGTGGCTAGGGGACGGTTGTCCTAACCAACTCATGGATACTAGGGTGGCGGTTGTCCTAACCAACTCATGGATACTAGGGTGGCTGGGGGACGGTTGTCCTAACCAACTCATGGATACTAGGGTGGCTGGGGGGCGGTTGTCCTAACAAACTCATGGATACTAGGGTGGCTGGGGGACGGTTGTCCTGACCAACTCATGGATACTAGGGTGGCTGGGGGACGGTTGTCCTGACCAACTCATGGATACTAGGGTGGCTGGGGGACGGTTGTCCTAACCAACTCATGGATACTAGGGTGGCTGGGGGACGGTTGTCCTGACCAACTCATGGATACTAGGGTGGCTGGGGGGCGGTTGTCCTGACCAACTCATGGATACTAGGGTGGCTGGGGGACGGTTGTCCTGACCAACTCATGGATACTAGGGTGGCTGGGGGACGGTTGTCCTGACCAACTCATGGATACTAGGGTGGCTGGGGGGCGGTTGTCCTGACCAACTCATGGATACTAGGGTGGCTGGGGGACGGTTGTCCTAACCAACTCATGGATACTAGGGTGGCTGGGGGACGGTTGTCCTAACCAACTCATGGATACTAGGGTGGCTGGGGGACGGTTGTCCTAACCAACTCATGGATACTAGGGTGGCGGTTGTCCTAACCAACTCATGGATACTAGGGTGGCTGGGGGGCGGTTGTCCTAACCAACTCATGGATACTAGGGTGGCTGGGGGACGGTTGTCCTGACCAACTCATGGATACTAGGGTGGCTGGGGGACGGTTGTCCTGACCAACTCATGGATACTAGGGTGGCTGGGGGACGGTTGTCCTGACCAACTCATGGATACTAGGGTGGCTGGGGGGCGGTTGTCCTGACCAACTCATGGATACTAGGGTGGCGGTTGTCCAAACCAACTCATGGATACTAGGGTGGCTGGGGGACGGTTGTCCTGACCAACTCATGGATACTAGGGTGGCTGGGGGGCGGTTGTCCTAACCAACTCATGGATACTAGGGTGGCTGGGGGACGGTTGTCCTGACCAACTCATGGATACTAGGGTGGCTGGGGGACAGTTGTCCTGACCAACTCATGGATACTAGGGTGGCTGGGGGACGGTTGTCCTGACCAACTCATGGATACTAGGGTGGCTGGGGGACGGTTGTCCTGACCAACTCATGGATACTATGGTGGCTGGGGGACGGTTGTCCTGACCAACTCATGGATACTAGGGTGGCTGGGGGACGGTTGTCCTAACCAACTCATGGATACTAGGGTGGCTGGGGGACGGTTGTCCTAACCAACTCATGGATACTAGGGTGGCTGGGGGACGGTTGTCCTGACCAACTCATGGATACTAGGGTGGCTGGGGGACGGTTGTCCTAACCAACTCATGGATACTAGGGTGGCTGGGGGACGGTTGTCCTAACCAACTCATGGATACTAGGGTGGCTGGGGGACGGTTGTCCTAACCAACTCATGGATACTAGGGTGGCTGGGGGACGGTTGTCCTGACCAACTCATGGATACTAGGGTGGCTGGGGGACGGTTGTCCTAACCAACTCATGGATACTAGGGTGGCTGGGGGACGGTTGTCCTAACCAACTCATGGATACTAGGGTAGCTGGGGGACGGTTGTCCTAACCAACTCATGGATACTAGGGTGGCTGGGGGGCGGTTGTCCTAACCAACTCATGGATACTAGGGTGGCTGGGGGACGGTTGTCCTAACCAACTCATGGATACTAGGGTAGCTGGGGGACGGTTGTCCTGACCAACTCATGGATACTAGGGTGGCTGGGGGACGGTTGTCCTAACCAACTCATGGATACTAGGGTGGCTGGGGGGCGGTTGTCCTAACCAACTCATGGATACTAGGGTGGCTGGGGGACGGTTGTCCTAACCAACTCATGGATACTAGGGTGGCTGGGGGACGGTTGTCCTGACCAACTCATGGATACTAGGGTGGCTGGGGGACGGTTGTCCTAACCAACTCATGGATACTAGGGTGGCTGGGGGGCGGTTGTCCTGACCAACTCATGGATACTAGGGTGGCTGGGGGACGGTTGTCCTGACCAACTCATGGATACTAGGGTGGCTGGGGGACGGTTGTCCTAACCAACTCATGGATACTAGGGTGGCTGGGGGGCGGTTGTCCTAACCAACTCATGGATACTAGGGTAGCTGGGGGACGGTTGTCCTGACCAACTCATGGATACTAGGGTGGCTGGGGGACGGTTGTCCTGACCAACTCATGGATACTAGGGTGGCTGGGGGACGGTTGTCCTGACCAACTCATGGATACTAGGGTGGCTGGGGGACGGTTGTCCTAACCAACTCATGGATACTAGGGTGGCTGGGGGACGGTTGTCCTAACCAACTCATGGATACTAGGGTGGCTGGGGGGGCGGTTGTCCTGACCAACTCATGGATACTAGGGTGGCTGGGGGACGGTTGTCCTAACCAACTCATGGATACTAGGGTAGCTGGGGGACGGTTGTCCTAACCAACTCATGGATACTAGGGTGGCTGGGGGACGGTTGTCCTAACCAACTCATGGATACTAGGGTGGCTGGGGGACGGTTGTCCTGACCAACTCATGGATACTAGGGTGGCTGGGGGACGGTTGTCCTAACCAACTCATGGATACTAGGGTGGCTGGGGGGCGGTTGTCCTGACCAACTCATGGATACTAGGGTGGCTGGGGGACGGTTGTCCTAACCAACTCATGGATACTAGGGTGGCTGGGGGGCGGTTGTCCTAACCAACTCATGGATACTAGGGTAGCTGGGGGACGGTTGTCCTGACCAACTCATGGATACTAGGGTGGCTGGGGGACGGTTGTCCTGACCAACTCATGGATACTAGGGTGGCTGGGGGACGGTTGTCCTAACCAACTCATGGATACTAGGGTGGCTGGGGGACGGTTGTCCTGACCAACTCATGGATACTAGGGTGGCTGGGGGACGGTTGTCCTGACCAACTCATGGATACTAGGGTGGCTGGGGGGCGGTTGTCCTGACCAACTCATGGATACTAGGGTGGCGGTTGTCCAAACCAACTCATGGATACTAGGGTGGCTGGGGGACGGTTGTCCTGACCAACTCATGGATACTAGGGTGGCTGGGGGACGGTTGTCCTAACCAACTCATGGATACTAGGGTGGCTGGGGGGCGGTTGTCCTAACCAACTCATGGATACTAGGGTGGCTGGGGGACGGTTGTCCTGACCAACTCATGGATACTAGGGTGGCTGGGGGACAGTTGTCCTGACCAACTCATGGATACTAGGGTGGCTGGGGGACGGTTGTCCTGACCAACTCATGGATACTAGGGTGGCTGGGGGACGGTTGTCCTGACCAACTCATGGATACTATGGTGGCTGGGGGACGGTTGTCCTGACCAACTCATGGATACTAGGGTGGCTGGGGGACGGTTGTCCTAACCAACTCATGGATACTAGGGTGGCTGGGGGACGGTTGTCCTAACCAACTCATGGATACTAGGGTGGCTGGGGGACGGTTGTCCTGACCAACTCATGGATACTAGGGTGGCTGGGGGACGGTTGTCCTAACCAACTCATGGATACTAGGGTGGCTGGGGGACGGTTGTCCTAACCAACTCATGGATACTAGGGTGGCTGGGGGACGGTTGTCCTAACCAACTCATGGATACTAGGGTGGCTGGGGGACGGTTGTCCTAACCAACTCATGGATACTAGGGTGGCTGGGGGACGGTTGTCCTGACCAACTCATGGATACTAGGGTGGCTGGGGGACGGTTGTCCTAACCAACTCATGGATACTAGGGTGGCTGGGGGACGGTTGTCCTAACCAACTCATGGATACTAGGGTAGCTGGGGGACGGTTGTCCTAACCAACTCATGGATACTAGGGTGGCTGGGGGGCGGTTGTCCTAACCAACTCATGGATACTAGGGTGGCTGGGGGACGGTTGTCCTGACCAACTCATGGATACTAGGGTGGCTGGGGGACGGTTGTCCTAACCAACTCATGGATACTAGGGTGGCTGGGGGGCGGTTGTCCTGACCAACTCATGGATACTAGGGTGGCTGGGGGACGGTTGTCCTGACCAACTCATGGATACTAGGGTGGCTGGGGGACGGTTGTCCTAACCAACTCATGGATACTAGGGTGGCTGGGGGGCGGTTGTCCTAACCAACTCATGGATACTAGGGTAGCTGGGGGACGGTTGTCCTGACCAACTCATGGATACTAGGGTGGCTGGGGGACGGTTGTCCTGACCAACTCATGGATACTAGGGTGGCTGGGGGACGGTTGTCCTGACCAACTCATGGATACTAGGGTGGCTGGGGGACGGTTGTCCTAACCAACTCATGGATACTAGGGTGGCTGGGGGACGGTTGTCCTAACCAACTCATGGATACTAGGGTGGCTGGGGGGGCGGTTGTCCTGACCAACTCATGGATACTAGGGTGGCTGGGGGACGGTTGTCCTAACCAACTCATGGATACTAGGGTGGCTGGGGGACGGTTGTCCTAACCAACTCATGGATACTAGGGTGGCTGGGGGACGGTTGTCCTAACCAACTCATGGATACTAGGGTGGCTGGGGGACGGTTGTCCTAACCAACTCATGGATACTAGGGTGGCTGGGGGACGGTTGTCCTGACCAACTCATGGATACTAGGGTGGCTGGGGGACGGTTGTCCTAACCAACTCATGGATACTAGGGTGGCTGGGGGACGGTTGTCCTAACCAACTCATGGATACTAGGGTAGCTGGGGGACGGTTGTCCTAACCAACTCATGGATACTAGGGTGGCTGGGGGGCGGTTGTCCTAACCAACTCATGGATACTAGGGTGGCTGGGGGACGGTTGTCCTAACCAACTCATGGATACTAGGGTAGCTGGGGGACGGTTGTCCTGACCAACTCATGGATACTAGGGTGGCTGGGGGACGGTTGTCCTAACCAACTCATGGATACTAGGGTGGCTGGGGGGCGGTTGTCCTAACCAACTCATGGATACTAGGGTGGCTGGGGGACGGTTGTCCTAACCAACTCATGGATACTAGGGTGGCTGGGGGACGGTTGTCCTGACCAACTCATGGATACTAGGGTGGCTGGGGGACGGTTGTCCTAACCAACTCATGGATACTAGGGTGGCTGGGGGGCGGTTGTCCTGACCAACTCATGGATACTAGGGTGGCTGGGGGACGGTTGTCCTGACCAACTCATGGATACTAGGGTGGCTGGGGGACGGTTGTCCTAACCAACTCATGGATACTAGGGTGGCTGGGGGGCGGTTGTCCTAACCAACTCATGGATACTAGGGTAGCTGGGGGACGGTTGTCCTGACCAACTCATGGATACTAGGGTGGCTGGGGGACGGTTGTCCTGACCAACTCATGGATACTAGGGTGGCTGGGGGACGGTTGTCCTGACCAACTCATGGATACTAGGGTGGCTGGGGGACGGTTGTCCTAACCAACTCATGGATACTAGGGTGGCTGGGGGACGGTTGTCCTAACCAACTCATGGATACTAGGGTGGCTGGGGGGGCGGTTGTCCTGACCAACTCATGGATACTAGGGTGGCTGGGGGACGGTTGTCCTAACCAACTCATGGATACTAGGGTAGCTGGGGGACGGTTGTCCTAACCAACTCATGGATACTAGGGTGGCTGGGGGACGGTTGTCCTAACCAACTCATGGATACTAGGGTGGCTGGGGGACGGTTGTCCTGACCAACTCATGGATACTAGGGTGGCTGGGGGACGGTTGTCCTAACCAACTCATGGATACTAGGGTGGCTGGGGGGCGGTTGTCCTGACCAACTCATGGATACTAGGGTGGCTGGGGGACGGTTGTCCTAACCAACTCATGGATACTAGGGTGGCTGGGGGGCGGTTGTCCTAACCAACTCATGGATACTAGGGTAGCTGGGGGACGGTTGTCCTGACCAACTCATGGATACTAGGGTGGCTGGGGGACGGTTGTCCTGACCAACTCATGGATACTAGGGTGGCTGGGGGACGGTTGTCCTAACCAACTCATGGATACTAGGGTGGCTGGGGGACGGTTGTCCTGACCAACTCATGGATACTAGGGTGGCTGGGGGACGGTTGTCCTGACCAACTCATGGATACTAGGGTGGCTGGGGGGCGGTTGTCCTAACCAACTCATGGATACTAGGGTGGCTGGGGGACGGTTGTCCTGACCAACTCATGGATACTAGGGTGGCTGGGGGACGGTTGTCCTAACCAACTCATGGATACTAGGGTGGCTGGGGGGCGGTTGTCCTAACCAACTCATGGATACTAGGGTGGCTGGGGGACGGTTGTCCTGACCAACTCATGGATACTAGGGTGGCTGGGGGACAGTTGTCCTGACCAACTCATGGATACTAGGGTGGCTGGGGGACGGTTGTCCTGACCAACTCATGGATACTAGGGTGGCTGGGGGACGGTTGTCCTGACCAACTCATGGATACTAGGGTGGCTGGGGGACGGTTGTCCTGACCAACTCATGGATACTAGGGTGGCTGGGGGACGGTTGTCCTAACCAACTCATGGATACTAGGGTGGCTGGGGGACGGTTGTCCTAACCAACTCATGGATACTAGGGTGGCTGGGGGACGGTTGTCCTGACCAACTCATGGATACTAGGGTGGCTGGGGGACGGTTGTCCTAACCAACTCATGGATACTAGGGTGGCTGGGGGACGGTTGTCCTAACCAACTCATGGATACTAGGGTGGCTGGGGGACGGTTGTCCTAACCAACTCATGGATACTAGGGTGGCTGGGGGACGGTTGTCCTGACCAACTCATGGATACTAGGGTGGCTGGGGGACGGTTGTCCTAACCAACTCATGGATACTAGGGTGGCTGGGGGACGGTTGTCCTAACCAACTCATGGATACTAGGGTAGCTGGGGGACGGTTGTCCTAACCAACTCATGGATACTAGGGTGGCTGGGGGGCGGTTGTCCTAACCAACTCATGGATACTAGGGTGGCTGGGGGACGGTTGTCCTGACCAACTCATGGATACTAGGGTGGCTGGGGGACGGTTGTCCTAACCAACTCATGGATACTAGGGTGGCTGGGGGGCGGTTGTCCTGACCAACTCATGGATACTAGGGTGGCTGGGGGACGGTTGTCCTGACCAACTCATGGATACTAGGGTGGCTGGGGGACGGTTGTCCTAACCAACTCATGGATACTAGGGTGGCTGGGGGGCGGTTGTCCTAACCAACTCATGGATACTAGGGTAGCTGGGGGACGGTTGTCCTGACCAACTCATGGATACTAGGGTGGCTGGGGGACGGTTGTCCTGACCAACTCATGGATACTAGGGTGGCTGGGGGACGGTTGTCCTGACCAACTCATGGATACTAGGGTGGCTGGGGGACGGTTGTCCTAACCAACTCATGGATACTAGGGTGGCTGGGGGACGGTTGTCCTAACCAACTCATGGATACTAGGGTGGCTGGGGGGGCGGTTGTCCTGACCAACTCATGGATACTAGGGTGGCTGGGGGACGGTTGTCCTAACCAACTCATGGATACTAGGGTAGCTGGGGGACGGTTGTCCTAACCAACTCATGGATACTAGGGTGGCTGGGGGACGGTTGTCCTAACCAACTCATGGATACTAGGGTGGCTGGGGGACGGTTGTCCTGACCAACTCATGGATACTAGGGTGGCTGGGGGACGGTTGTCCTAACCAACTCATGGATACTAGGGTGGCTGGGGGGCGGTTGTCCTGACCAACTCATGGATACTAGGGTGGCTGGGGGACGGTTGTCCTAACCAACTCATGGATACTAGGGTGGCTGGGGGGCGGTTGTCCTAACCAACTCATGGATACTAGGGTAGCTGGGGGACGGTTGTCCTGACCAACTCATGGATACTAGGGTGGCTGGGGGACGGTTGTCCTGACCAACTCATGGATACTAGGGTGGCTGGGGGACGGTTGTCCTAACCAACTCATGGATACTAGGGTGGCTGGGGGACGGTTGTCCTGACCAACTCATGGATACTAGGGTGGCTGGGGGACGGTTGTCCTGACCAACTCATGGATACTAGGGTGGCTGGGGGGCGGTTGTCCTGACCAACTCATGGATACTAGGGTGGCGGTTGTCCAAACCAACTCATGGATACTAGGGTGGCTGGGGGACGGTTGTCCTGACCAACTCATGGATACTAGGGTGGCTGGGGGACGGTTGTCCTAACCAACTCATGGATACTAGGGTGGCTGGGGGGCGGTTGTCCTAACCAACTCATGGATACTAGGGTGGCTGGGGGACGGTTGTCCTGACCAACTCATGGATACTAGGGTGGCTGGGGGACAGTTGTCCTGACCAACTCATGGATACTAGGGTGGCTGGGGGACGGTTGTCCTAACCAACTCATGGATACTAGGGTGGCTGGGGGACGGTTGTCCTAACCAACTCATGGATACTAGGGTGGCTGGGGGACGGTTGTCCTAACCAACTCATGGATACTAGGGTGGCTGGGGGACGGTTGTCCTGACCAACTCATGGATACTAGGGTGGCTGGGGGACGGTTGTCCTAACCAACTCATGGATACTAGGGTGGCTGGGGGACGGTTGTCCTAACCAACTCATGGATACTAGGGTAGCTGGGGGACGGTTGTCCTAACCAACTCATGGATACTAGGGTGGCTGGGGGGCGGTTGTCCTAACCAACTCATGGATACTAGGGTGGCTGGGGGACGGTTGTCCTGACCAACTCATGGATACTAGGGTGGCTGGGGGACGGTTGTCCTGACCAACTCATGGATACTAGGGTGGCTGGGGGACGGTTGTCCTGACCAACTCATGGATACTAGGGTGGCTGGGGGACGGTTGTCCTAACCAACTCATGGATACTAGGGTGGCTGGGGGGCGGTTGTCCTAACCAACTCATGGATACTAGGGTAGCTGGGGGACGGTTGTCCTGACCAACTCATGGATACTAGGGTGGCTGGGGGACGGTTGTCCTGACCAACTCATGGATACTAGGGTGGCTGGGGGACGGTTGTCCTGACCAACTCATGGATACTAGGGTGGCTGGGGGACGGTTGTCCTAACCAACTCATGGATACTAGGGTGGCTGGGGGACGGTTGTCCTAACCAACTCATGGATACTAGGGTGGCTGGGGGGGCGGTTGTCCTGACCAACTCATGGATACTAGGGTGGCTGGGGGACGGTTGTCCTAACCAACTCATGGATACTAGGGTAGCTGGGGGACGGTTGTCCTAACCAACTCATGGATACTAGGGTGGCTGGGGGACGGTTGTCCTAACCAACTCATGGATACTAGGGTGGCTGGGGGACGGTTGTCCTGACCAACTCATGGATACTAGGGTGGCTGGGGGACGGTTGTCCTAACCAACTCATGGATACTAGGGTGGCTGGGGGGCGGTTGTCCTGACCAACTCATGGATACTAGGGTGGCTGGGGGACGGTTGTCCTAACCAACTCATGGATACTAGGGTGGCTGGGGGGCGGTTGTCCTAACCAACTCATGGATACTAGGGTAGCTGGGGGACGGTTGTCCTGACCAACTCATGGATACTAGGGTGGCTGGGGGACGGTTGTCCTGACCAACTCATGGATACTAGGGTGGCTGGGGGACGGTTGTCCTAACCAACTCATGGATACTAGGGTGGCTGGGGGACGGTTGTCCTGACCAACTCATGGATACTAGGGTGGCTGGGGGACGGTTGTCCTGACCAACTCATGGATACTAGGGTGGCTGGGGGGCGGTTGTCCTGACCAACTCATGGATACTAGGGTGGCGGTTGTCCAAACCAACTCATGGATACTAGGGTGGCTGGGGGACGGTTGTCCTGACCAACTCATGGATACTAGGGTGGCTGGGGGACGGTTGTCCTAACCAACTCATGGATACTAGGGTGGCTGGGGGGCGGTTGTCCTAACCAACTCATGGATACTAGGGTGGCTGGGGGACGGTTGTCCTGACCAACTCATGGATACTAGGGTGGCTGGGGGACGGTTGTCCTAACCAACTCATGGATACTAGGGTGGCTGGGGGACGGTTGTCCTAACCAACTCATGGATACTAGGGTAGCTGGGGGACGGTTGTCCTGACCAACTCATGGATACTAGGGTGGCTGGGGGACGGTTGTCCTAACCAACTCATGGATACTAGGGTGGCTGGGGGGCGGTTGTCCTAACCAACTCATGGATACTAGGGTGGCTGGGGGACGGTTGTCCTAACCAACTCATGGATACTAGGGTGGCTGGGGGACGGTTGTCCTGACCAACTCATGGATACTAGGGTGGCTGGGGGACGGTTGTCCTAACCAACTCATGGATACTAGGGTGGCTGGGGGGCGGTTGTCCTGACCAACTCATGGATACTAGGGTGGCTGGGGGACGGTTGTCCTGACCAACTCATGGATACTAGGGTGGCTGGGGGACGGTTGTCCTAACCAACTCATGGATACTAGGGTGGCTGGGGGGCGGTTGTCCTAACCAACTCATGGATACTAGGGTAGCTGGGGGACGGTTGTCCTGACCAACTCATGGATACTAGGGTGGCTGGGGGACGGTTGTCCTGACCAACTCATGGATACTAGGGTGGCTGGGGGACGGTTGTCCTAACCAACTCATGGATACTAGGGTGGCTGGGGGACGGTTGTCCTAACCAACTCATGGATACTAGGGTAGCTGGGGGACGGTTGTCCTAACCAACTCATGGATACTAGGGTGGCTGGGGGACGGTTGTCCTAACCAACTCATGGATACTAGGGTGGCTGGGGGACGGTTGTCCTAACCAACTCATGGATACTAGGGTAGCTGGGGGACGGTTGTCCTAACCAACTCATGGATACTAGGGTGGCTGGGGGACGGTTGTCCTAACCAACTCATGGATACTAGGGTGGCTGGGGGACGGTTGTCCTAACCAACTCATGGATACTAGGGTGGCTGGGGGGCGGTTGTCCTAACCAACTCATGGATACTAGGGTGGCTGGGGGACGGTTGTCCTGACCAACTCATGGATACTAGGGTGGCTGGGGGACGGTTGTCCTAACCAACTCATGGATACTAGGGTGGCTGGGGGGCGGTTGTCCTGACCAACTCATGGATACTAGGGTGGCTGGGGGACGGTTGTCCTGACCAACTCATGGATACTAGGGTGGCTGGGGGACGGTTGTCCTAACCAACTCATGGATACTAGGGTGGCTGGGGGGCGGTTGTCCTAACCAACTCATGGATACTAGGGTAGCTGGGGGACGGTTGTCCTGACCAACTCATGGATACTAGGGTGGCTGGGGGACGGTTGTCCTGACCAACTCATGGATACTAGGGTGGCTGGGGGACGGTTGTCCTAACCAACTCATGGATACTAGGGTGGCTGGGGGACGGTTGTCCTAACCAACTCATGGATACTAGGGTAGCTGGGGGACGGTTGTCCTAACCAACTCATGGATACTAGGGTGGCTGGGGGACGGTTGTCCTAACCAACTCATGGATACTAGGGTGGCTGGGGGACGGTTGTCCTAACCAACTCATGGATACTAGGGTAGCTGGGGGACGGTTGTCCTAACCAACTCATGGATACTAGGGTGGCTGGGGGACGGTTGTCCTAACCAACTCATGGATACTAGGGTGGCTGGGGGACGGTTTTCCTGACCAACTCATGGATACTAGGGTGGCTGGGGGGCGGTTGTCCTAACCAACTCATGGATACTAGGGTGGCTGGGGGACGGTTGTCCTGACCAACTCGTGGATACTAGGGTGGCTGGGGGGCGGTTGTCCTAACCAACTCATGGATACTAGGGTGGCTGGGGGACGGTTGTCCTAACCAACTCATGGATACTAGGGTGGCTGGGGGGCGGTTGTCCTGACCAACTCATGGATATTAGGGTGGGTGGGGGACGGTTGTCCTGACCAACTCATGGATACTAGGGTGGCTGGGGGACGGTTGTCCTAACCAACTCATGGATACTAGGGTGGCGGTTGTCCTAACCAACTCATGGATACTAGGGTGGCTGGGGGACGGTTGTCCTAACCAACTCATGGATACTAGGGTGGCTGGGGGACGGTTGTCCTGACCAACTCATGGATACTAGGGTGGCTGGGGGACGGTTGTCCTAACCAACTCATGGATACTAGGGTGGCTGGGGGACGGTTGTCCTAACCAACTCATGGATACTAGGGTGGCTGGGGGACGGTTGTCCTAACCAACTCATGGATACTAGGGTGGCTGGGGGACGGTTGTCCTGACCAACTCATGGATACTAGGGTGGCTGGGGGACGGTTGTCCTAACCAACTCATGGATACTAGGGTGGCTGGGGGACGGTTGTCCTAACCAACTCATGGATACTAGGGTAGCTGGGGGACGGTTGTCCTAACCAACTCATGGATACTAGGGTGGCTGGGGGGCGGTTGTCCTAACCAACTCATGGATACTAGGGTGGCTGGGGGACAGTTGTCCTGACCAACTCATGGATACTAGGGTGGCTGGGGGACGGTTGTCCTAACCAACTCATGGATACTAGGGTAGCTGGGGGACGGTTGTCCTGACCAACTCATGGATACTAGGGTGGCTGGGGGACGGTTGTCCTAACCAACTCATGGATACTAGGGTGGCTGGGGGACGGTTGTCCTAACCAACTCATGGATACTAGGGTGGCTGGGGGACGGTTGTCCTAACCAACTCATGGATACTAGGGTGGCTGGGGGACGGTTGTCCTAACCAACTCATGGATACTAGGGTGGCTGGGGGACGGTTGTCCTGACCAACTCATGGATACTAGGGTGGCTGGGGGACGGTTGTCCTAACCAACTCATGGATACTAGGGTGGCTGGGGGACGGTTGTCCTAACCAACTCATGGATACTAGGGTAGCTGGGGGACGGTTGTCCTAACCAACTCATGGATACTAGGGTGGCTGGGGGGCGGTTGTCCTAACCAACTCATGGATACTAGGGTGGCTGGGGGACAGTTGTCCTGACCAACTCATGGATACTAGGGTGGCTGGGGGACGGTTGTCCTAACCAACTCATGGATACTAGGGTGGCTGGGGGGCGGTTGTCCTAACCAACTCATGGATACTAGGGTAGCTGGGGGACGGTTGTCCTGACCAACTCATGGATACTAGGGTGGCTGGGGGACGGTTGTCCTGACCAACTCATGGATACTAGGGTGGCTGGGGGACGGTTGTCCTAACCAACTCATGGATACTAGGGTGGCTGGGGGACGGTTGTCCTGACCAACTCATGGATACTAGGGTGGCTGGGGGACGGTTGTCCTGACCAACTCATGGATACTAGGGTGGCTGGGGGGCGGTTGTCCTGACCAACTCATGGATACTAGGGTGGCGGTTGTCCAAACCAACTCATGGATACTAGGGTGGCTGGGGGACGGTTGTCCTGACCAACTCATGGATACTAGGGTGGCTGGGGGACGGTTGTCCTAACCAACTCATGGATACTAGGGTGGCTGGGGGGCGGTTGTCCTAACCAACTCATGGATACTAGGGTGGCTGGGGGACGGTTGTCCTGACCAACTCATGGATACTAGGGTGGCTGGGGGACAGTTGTCCTGACCAACTCATGGATACTAGGGTGGCTGGGGGACGGTTGTCCTGACCAACTCATGGATACTAGGGTGGCTGGGGGACGGTTGTCCTGACCAACTCATGGATACTATGGTGGCTGGGGGACGGTTGTCCTGACCAACTCATGGATACTAGGGTGGCTGGGGGACGGTTGTCCTAACCAACTCATGGATACTAGGGTGGCTGGGGGACGGTTGTCCTAACCAACTCATGGATACTAGGGTGGCTGGGGGACGGTTGTCCTGACCAACTCATGGATACTAGGGTGGCTGGGGGACGGTTGTCCTAACCAACTCATGGATACTAGGGTGGCTGGGGGACGGTTGTCCTAACCAACTCATGGATACTAGGGTGGCTGGGGGACGGTTGTCCTAACCAACTCATGGATACTAGGGTGGCTGGGGGACGGTTGTCCTAACCAACTCATGGATACTAGGGTGGCTGGGGGACGGTTGTCCTAACCAACTCATGGATACTAGGGTGGCTGGGGGACGGTTGTCCTGACCAACTCATGGATACTAGGGTGGCTGGGGGACGGTTGTCCTAACCAACTCATGGATACTAGGGTGGCTGGGGGACGGTTGTCCTAACCAACTCATGGATACTAGGGTAGCTGGGGGACGGTTGTCCTAACCAACTCATGGATACTAGGGTGGCTGGGGGGCGGTTGTCCTAACCAACTCATGGATACTAGGGTGGCTGGGGGACGGTTGTCCTGACCAACTCATGGATACTAGGGTGGCTGGGGGACGGTTGTCCTAACCAACTCATGGATACTAGGGTGGCTGGGGGGCGGTTGTCCTGACCAACTCATGGATACTAGGGTGGCTGGGGGACGGTTGTCCTGACCAACTCATGGATACTAGGGTGGCTGGGGGACGGTTGTCCTAACCAACTCATGGATACTAGGGTGGCTGGGGGGCGGTTGTCCTAACCAACTCATGGATACTAGGGTAGCTGGGGGACGGTTGTCCTGACCAACTCATGGATACTAGGGTGGCTGGGGGACGGTTGTCCTGACCAACTCATGGATACTAGGGTGGCTGGGGGACGGTTGTCCTGACCAACTCATGGATACTAGGGTGGCTGGGGGACGGTTGTCCTAACCAACTCATGGATACTAGGGTGGCTGGGGGACGGTTGTCCTAACCAACTCATGGATACTAGGGTGGCTGGGGGGGCGGTTGTCCTGACCAACTCATGGATACTAGGGTGGCTGGGGGACGGTTGTCCTAACCAACTCATGGATACTAGGGTAGCTGGGGGACGGTTGTCCTAACCAACTCATGGATACTAGGGTGGCTGGGGGACGGTTGTCCTAACCAACTCATGGATACTAGGGTGGCTGGGGGACGGTTGTCCTGACCAACTCATGGATACTAGGGTGGCTGGGGGACGGTTGTCCTAACCAACTCATGGATACTAGGGTGGCTGGGGGGCGGTTGTCCTGACCAACTCATGGATACTAGGGTGGCTGGGGGGCGGTTGTCCTAACCAACTCATGGATACTAGGGTAGCTGGGGGACGGTTGTCCTGACCAACTCATGGATACTAGGGTGGCTGGGGGACGGTTGTCCTGACCAACTCATGGATACTAGGGTGGCTGGGGGACGGTTGTCCTAACCAACTCATGGATACTAGGGTGGCTGGGGGACGGTTGTCCTGACCAACTCATGGATACTAGGGTGGCTGGGGGACGGTTGTCCTGACCAACTCATGGATACTAGGGTGGCTGGGGGGCGGTTGTCCTGACCAACTCATGGATACTAGGGTGGCTGGGGGGCGGTTGTCCTGACCAACTCATGGATACTAGGGTGGCGGTTGTCCAAACCAACTCATGGATACTAGGGTGGCTGGGGGACGGTTGTCCTGACCAACTCATGGATACTAGGGTGGCTGGGGGACGGTTGTCCTAACCAACTCATGGATACTAGGGTGGCTGGGGGGCGGTTGTCCTAACCAACTCATGGATACTAGGGTGGCTGGGGGACGGTTGTCCTGACCAACTCATGGATACTAGGGTGGCTGGGGGACAGTTGTCCTGACCAACTCATGGATACTAGGGTGGCTGGGGGACGGTTGTCCTGACCAACTCATGGATACTAGGGTGGCTGGGGGACGGTTGTCCTGACCAACTCATGGATACTATGGTGGCTGGGGGACGGTTGTCCTGACCAACTCATGGATACTAGGGTGGCTGGGGGACGGTTGTCCTAACCAACTCATGGATACTAGGGTGGCTGGGGGACGGTTGTCCTAACCAACTCATGGATACTAGGGTGGCTGGGGGACGGTTGTCCTGACCAACTCATGGATACTAGGGTGGCTGGGGGACGGTTGTCCTAACCAACTCATGGATACTAGGGTGGCTGGGGGACGGTTGTCCTAACCAACTCATGGATACTAGGGTGGCTGGGGGACGGTTGTCCTAACCAACTCATGGATACTAGGGTGGCTGGGGGACGGTTGTCCTAACCAACTCATGGATACTAGGGTGGCTGGGGGACGGTTGTCCTGACCAACTCATGGATACTAGGGTGGCTGGGGGACGGTTGTCCTAACCAACTCATGGATACTAGGGTGGCTGGGGGACGGTTGTCCTAACCAACTCATGGATACTAGGGTAGCTGGGGGACGGTTGTCCTAACCAACTCATGGATACTAGGGTGGCTGGGGGGCGGTTGTCCTAACCAACTCATGGATACTAGGGTGGCTGGGGGACGGTTGTCCTAACCAACTCATGGATACTAGGGTAGCTGGGGGACGGTTGTCCTGACCAACTCATGGATACTAGGGTGGCTGGGGGACGGTTGTCCTAACCAACTCATGGATACTAGGGTGGCTGGGGGGCGGTTGTCCTAACCAACTCATGGATACTAGGGTGGCTGGGGGACGGTTGTCCTAACCAACTCATGGATACTAGGGTGGCTGGGGGACGGTTGTCCTGACCAACTCATGGATACTAGGGTGGCTGGGGGACGGTTGTCCTAACCAACTCATGGATACTAGGGTGGCTGGGGGGCGGTTGTCCTGACCAACTCATGGATACTAGGGTGGCTGGGGGACGGTTGTCCTGACCAACTCATGGATACTAGGGTGGCTGGGGGACGGTTGTCCTAACCAACTCATGGATACTAGGGTGGCTGGGGGGCGGTTGTCCTAACCAACTCATGGATACTAGGGTAGCTGGGGGACGGTTGTCCTGACCAACTCATGGATACTAGGGTGGCTGGGGGACGGTTGTCCTGACCAACTCATGGATACTAGGGTGGCTGGGGGACGGTTGTCCTAACCAACTCATGGATACTAGGGTGGCTGGGGGACGGTTGTCCTAACCAACTCATGGATACTAGGGTAGCTGGGGGACGGTTGTCCTAACCAACTCATGGATACTAGGGTGGCTGGGGGACGGTTGTCCTAACCAACTCATGGATACTAGGGTGGCTGGGGGACGGTTGTCCTAACCAACTCATGGATACTAGGGTAGCTGGGGGACGGTTGTCCTAACCAACTCATGGATACTAGGGTGGCTGGGGGACGGTTGTCCTAACCAACTCATGGATACTAGGGTGGCTGGGGGACGGTTGTCCTAACCAACTCATGGATACTAGGGTGGCTGGGGGGCGGTTGTCCTAACCAACTCATGGATACTAGGGTGGCTGGGGGACGGTTGTCCTGACCAACTCATGGATACTAGGGTGGCTGGGGGACGGTTGTCCTAACCAACTCATGGATACTAGGGTGGCTGGGGGGCGGTTGTCCTGACCAACTCATGGATACTAGGGTGGCTGGGGGACGGTTGTCCTGACCAACTCATGGATACTAGGGTGGCTGGGGGACGGTTGTCCTAACCAACTCATGGATACTAGGGTGGCTGGGGGGCGGTTGTCCTAACCAACTCATGGATACTAGGGTAGCTGGGGGACGGTTGTCCTGACCAACTCATGGATACTAGGGTGGCTGGGGGACGGTTGTCCTGACCAACTCATGGATACTAGGGTGGCTGGGGGACGGTTGTCCTAACCAACTCATGGATACTAGGGTGGCTGGGGGACGGTTGTCCTAACCAACTCATGGATACTAGGGTAGCTGGGGGACGGTTGTCCTAACCAACTCATGGATACTAGGGTGGCTGGGGGACGGTTGTCCTAACCAACTCATGGATACTAGGGTGGCTGGGGGACGGTTGTCCTAACCAACTCATGGATACTAGGGTAGCTGGGGGACGGTTGTCCTAACCAACTCATGGATACTAGGGTGGCTGGGGGACGGTTGTCCTAACCAACTCATGGATACTAGGGTGGCTGGGGGACGGTTTTCCTGACCAACTCATGGATACTAGGGTGGCTGGGGGGCGGTTGTCCTAACCAACTCATGGATACTAGGGTGGCTGGGGGACGGTTGTCCTGACCAACTCGTGGATACTAGGGTGGCTGGGGGGCGGTTGTCCTAACCAACTCATGGATACTAGGGTGGCTGGGGGACGGTTGTCCTAACCAACTCATGGATACTAGGGTGGCTGGGGGCGGTTGTCCTGACCAACTCATGGATATTAGGGTGGGTGGGGGACGGTTGTCCTGACCAACTCATGGATACTAGGGTGGCTGGGGGACGGTTGTCCTAACCAACTCATGGATACTAGGGTGGCGGTTGTCCTGACCAACTCATGGATACTAGGGTGGCTGGGGGACGGTTGTCCTAACCAACTCATGGATACTAGGGTGGCTGGGGGACGGTTGTCCTAACCAACTCATGGATACTAGGGTGGCTGGGGGACGGTTGTCCTAACCAACTCATGGATACTAGGGTGGCTGGGGGACGGTTGTCCTAACCAACTCATGGATACTAGGGTGGCTGGGGGACGGTTGTCCTGACCAACTCATGGATACTAGGGTGGCTGGGGGACGGTTGTCCTAACCAACTCATGGATACTAGGGTGGCTGGGGGACGGTTGTCCTAACCAACTCATGGATACTAGGGTAGCTGGGGGACGGTTGTCCTAACCAACTCATGGATACTAGGGTGGCTGGGGGGCGGTTGTCCTAACCAACTCATGGATACTAGGGTGGCTGGGGGACAGTTGTCCTGACCAACTCATGGATACTAGGGTGGCTGGGGGACGGTTGTCCTAACCAACTCATGGATACTAGGGTAGCTGGGGGACGGTTGTCCTGACCAACTCATGGATACTAGGGTGGCTGGGGGACGGTTGTCCTAACCAACTCATGGATACTAGGGTGGCTGGGGGGCGGTTGTCCTAACCAACTCATGGATACTAGGGTGGCTGGGGGACGGTTGTCCTAACCAACTCATGGATACTAGGGTGGCTGGGGGACGGTTGTCCTGACCAACTCATGGATACTAGGGTGGCTGGGGGACGGTTGTCCTGACCAACTCATGGATACTAGGGTGGCTGGGGGGCGGTTGTCCTAACCAACTCATGGATACTAGGGTAGCTGGGGGACGGTTGTCCTGACCAACTCATGGATACTAGGGTGGCTGGGGGACGGTTGTCCTGACCAACTCATGGATACTAGGGTGGCTGGGGGACGGTTGTCCTAACCAACTCATGGATACTAGGGTGGCTGGGGGGCGGTTGTCCTGACCAACTCATGGATACTAGGGTGGCTGGGGGACGGTTGTCCTGACCAACTCATGGATACTAGGGTGGCTGGGGGACGGTTGTCCTAACCAACTCATGGATACTAGGGTGGCTGGGGGGGCGGTTGTCCTAACCAACTCATGGATACTAGGGTAGCTGGGGGACGGTTGTCCTGACCAACTCATGGATACTAGGGTGGCTGGGGGACGGTTGTCCTGACCAACTCATGGATACTAGGGTGGCTGGGGGACGGTTGTCCTAACCAACTCATGGATACTAGGGTGGCTGGGGGACGGTTGTCCTAACCAACTCATGGATACTAGGGTGGCTGGGGGGGCGGTTGTCCTGACCAACTCATGGATACTAGGGTGGCTGGGGGACGGTTGTCCTAACCAACTCATGGATACTAGGGTAGCTGGGGGACGGTTGTCCTAACCAACTCATGGATACTAGGGTGGCTGGGGGACGGTTGTCCTAACCAACTCATGGATACTAGGGTGGCTGGGGGACGGTTGTCCTAACCAACTCATGGATACTAGGGTGGCTGGGGGGGCGGTTGTCCTAACCAACTCATGGATACTAGGGTGGCTGGGGGACGGTTGTCCTAACCAACTCATGGATACTAGGGTAGCTGGGGGACGGTTGTCCTAACCAACTCATGGATACTAGGGTGGCTGGGGGACGGTTGTCCTAACCAACTCATGGATACTAGGGTGGCTGGGGGACGGTTTTCCTGACCAACTCATGGATACTAGGGTGGCTGGGGGGCGGTTGTCCTAACCAACTCATGGATACTAGGGTGGCTGGGGGACGGTTGTCCTGACCAACTCATGGATACTAGGGTGGCTGGGGGGCGGTTGTCCTAACCAACTCATGGATACTAGGGTGGCTGGGGGACGGTTGTCCTAACCAACTCATGGATACTAGGGTGGCTGGGGGACGGTTGTCCTGACCAACTCATGGATACTAGGGTGGCTGGGGGGCGGTTGTCCTAACCAACTCATGGATACTAGGGTGGCTGGGGGACGGTTGTCCTAACCAACTCATGGATACTAGGGTGGCTGGGGGGCGGTTGTCCTAACCAACTCATGGATACTAGGGTAGCTGGGGGACGGTTGTCCTGACCAACTCATGGATACTAGGGTGGCTGGGGGACGGTTGTCCTGACCAACTCATGGATACTAGGGTGGCTGGGGGACGGTTGTCCTAACCAACTCATGGATACTAGGGTGGCTGGGGGACGGTTGTCCTAACCAACTCATGGATACTAGGGTGGCTGGGGGGGCGGTTGTCCTGACCAACTCATGGATACTAGGGTGGCTGGGGGACGGTTGTCCTAACCAACTCATGGATACTAGGGTAGCTGGGGGACGGTTGTCCTAACCAACTCATGGATACTAGGGTGGCTGGGGGACGGTTGTCCTAACCAACTCATGGATACTAGGGTGGCTGGGGGGGGCGGTTGTCCTAACCAACTCATGGATACTAGGGTGGCTGGGGGACGGTTGTCCTAACCAACTCATGGATACTAGGGTAGCTGGGGGACGGTTGTCCTAACCAACTCATGGATACTAGGGTGGCTGGGGGACGGTTGTCCTAACCAACTCATGGATACTAGGGTGGCTGGGGGACGGTTGTCCTGACCAACTCATGGATACTAGGGTGGCTGGGGGGCGGTTGTCCTAACCAACTCATGGATACTAGGGTGGCTGGGGGACGGTTGTCCTGACCAACTCATGGATACTAGGGTGGCTGGGGGGCGGTTGTCCTAACCAACTCATGGATACTAGGGTGGCTGGGGGACGGTTGTCCTAACCAACTCATGGATACTAGGGTGGCTGGGGGACGGTTGTCCTGACCAACTCATGGATACTAGGGTGGCTGGGGGGCGGTTGTCCTAACCAACTCATGGATACTAGGGTGGCTGGGGGACGGTTGTCCTAACCAACTCATGGATACTAGGGTAGCTGGGGGACGGTTGTCCTAACCAACTCATGGATACTAGGGTGGCTGGGGGGCGGTTGTCCTAACCAACTCATGGATACTAGGGTGGCTGGGGGACAGTTGTCCTGACCAACTCATGGATACTAGGGTGGCTGGGGGACGGTTGTCCTAACCAACTCATGGATACTAGGGTAGCTGGGGGACGGTTGTCCTAACCAACTCATGGATACTAGGGTGGCTGGGGGACGGTTGTCCTAACCAACTCATGGATACTAGGGTGGCTGGGGGACGGTTGTCCTAACCAACTCATGGATACTAGGGTGGCTGGGGGACGGTTGTCCTAACCAACTCATGGATACTAGGGTGGCTGGGGGACGGTTGTCCTAACCAACTCATGGATACTAGGGTGGCTGGGGGACGGTTGTCCTGACCAACTCATGGATACTAGGGTGGCTGGGGGACGGTTGTCCTAACCAACTCATGGATACTAGGGTGGCTGGGGGACGGTTGTCCTAACCAACTCATGGATACTAGGGTGGCTGGGGGACGGTTGTCCTAACCAACTCATGGATACTAGGGTGGCTGGGGGACGGTTGTCCTGACCAACTCATGGATACTAGGGTGGCTGGGGGACGGTTGTCCTAACCAACTCATGGATACTAGGGTGGCTGGGGGGCGGTTGTCCTAACCAACTCATGGATACTAGGGTGGCTGGGGGACGGTTGTCCTAACCAACTCATGGATACTAGGGTGGCTGGGGGGCGGTTGTCCTAACCAACTCATGGATACTAGGGTGGCTGGGGGACGGTTGTCCTAACCAACTCATGGATACTAGGGTGGCTGGGGGACGGTTGTCCTGACCAACTCATGGATACTAGGGTGGCTGGGGGACGGTTGTCCTAACCAACTCATGGATACTAGGGTGGCTGGGGGGCGGTTGTCCTAACCAACTCATGGATACTAGGGTAGCTGGGGGACGGTTGTCCTGACCAACTCATGGATACTAGGGTGGCTGGGGGACGGTTGTCCTGACCAACTCATGGATACTAGGGTGGCTGGGGGACGGTTGTCCTAACCAACTCATGGATACTAGGGTGGCTGGGGGACGGTTGTCCTAACCAACTCATGGATACTAGGGTGGCTGGGGGGGCGGTTGTCCTGACCAACTCATGGATACTAGGGTGGCTGGGGGACGGTTGTCCTAACCAACTCATGGATACTAGGGTAGCTGGGGGACGGTTGTCCTAACCAACTCATGGATACTAGGGTAGCTGGGGGGCGGTTGTCCTAACCAACTCATGGATACTAGGGTGGCTGGGGGACGGTTGTCCTAACCAACTCATGGATACTAGGGTGGCTGGGGGACGGTTGTCCTGACCAACTCATGGATACTAGGGTGGCTGGGGGGCGGTTGTCCTAACCAACTCATGGATACTAGGGTGGCTGGGGGACGGTTGTCCTGACCAACTCATGGATACTAGGGTGGCTGGGGGACGGTTGTCCTAACCAACTCATGGATACTAGGGTGGCTGGGGGACGGTTGTCCTGACCAACTCATGGATACTAGGGTGGCTGGGGGACGGTTGTCCTAACCAACTCATGGATACTAGGGTGGCGGTTGTCCTAACCAACTCATGGATACTAGGGTGGCGGTTGTCCTAACCAACTCATGGATACTAGGGTGGCTGGGGGACGGTTGTCCTGACCAACTCATGGATACTAGGGTGGCTGGGGGTCGGTTGTCCTAACCAACTCATGGATACTAGGGTGGCTGGGGGACGGTTGTCCTGACCAACTCATGGATACTAGGGTGGCTGGGGGACGGTTGTCCTAACCAACTCATGGATACTAGGGTGGCTGGGGGGCGGTTGTCCTGACCAACTCATGGATACTAGGGTGGCTGGGGGGCGGTTGTCCTGACCAACTCATGGATACTAGGGTGGCTGGGGGACGGTTGTCCTAACCAACTCATGGATACTAGGGTGGCTGGGGGACGGTTGTCCTAACCAACTCATGGATACTAGGGTGGCTGGGGGACGGTTGTCCTAACCAACTCATGGATACTAGGGTGGCTGGGGGACGGTTGTCCTAACCAACTCATGGATACTAGGGTGGCTGGGGGACGGTTGTCCTAACCAACTCATGGATACTAGGGTGGCTGGGGGACGGTTGTCCTGACCAACTCATGGATACTAGGGTGGCTGGGGGACGGTTGTCCTAACCAACTCATGGATACTAGGGTGGCTGGGGGACGGTTGTCCTAACCAACTCATGGATACTAGGGTGGCTGGGGGACGGTTGTCCTAACCAACTCATGGATACTAGGGTGGCTGGGGGACGGTTGTCCTAACCAACTCATGGATACTAGGGTGGCTGGGGGACGGTTGTCCTGACCAACTCATGGATACTAGGGTGGCTGGGGGACGGTTGTCCTGACCAACTCATGGATACTAGGGTGGCTGGGGGACGGTTGTCCTGACCAACTCATGGATACTAGGGTGGCGGTTGTCCTAACCAACTCATGGATACTAGGGTGGCTGGGGGACGGTTGTCCTAACCAACTCATGGATACTAGGGTGGCTGGGGGACGGTTGTCCTAACCAACTCATGGATACTAGGGTGGCTGGGGGACGGTTGTCCTAACCAACTCATGGATACTAGGGTGGCTGGGGGACGGTTGTCCTGACCAACTCATGGATACTTGGGTGGCTGGGGGACGGTTGTCCTGACCAACTCATGGATACTAGGGTGGCTGGGGGACGGTTGTCCTGACCAACTCATGGATACTAGGGTGGCTGGGGGACGGTTGTCCTAACCAACTCATGGATACTAGGGTGGCTGGGGGACGGTTGTCCTGACCAACTCATGGATACTAGGGTGGCTGGGGGACGGTTGTCCTAACCAACTCATGGATACTAGGGTGGCTGGGGGACGGTTGTCCTAACCAACTCATGGATACTAGGGTGGCTGGGGGACGGTTGTCCTAACCAACTCATGGATACTAGGGTGGCTGGGGGGCGGTTGTCCTAACCAACTCATGGATACTAGGGTGGCTGGGGGACTGTTGTCCTGACCAACTCATGGATACTAGGGTGGCTGGGGGACGGTTGTCCTGACCAACTCATGGATACTAGGGTGGCTGGGGGACGGTTGTCCTGACCAACTCATGGATACTAGGGTGGCTGGGGGACGGTTGTCCTAACCAACTCATGGATACTAGGGTGGCTGGGGGACGGTTGTCCTGACCAACTCATGGATACTAGGGTGGCTGGGGGACGGTTGTCCTGACCAACTCATGGATACTAGGGTGGCTGGGGGACGGTTGTCCTGACCAACTCATGGATACTAGGGTGGCTGGGGGGCG
>NC_092096.1:17411770-17424270 GCF_045679555.1 Salvelinus alpinus
ATCATAACTTCCAAAATACCAGCCAAGCTCTGTTCCTGAACCAAGCTGAAGGGAGGATGATCTCAATATACAACCAGACCCAGTGTTCAGTGTTCACCCTCCGCTGCCAAGCTTTAGATTAAATTACAATTAGTGTATTACATCATAGGGTTCTAAATGTCAAGAGAACGTAGCGATATTTCCAAGTTCTAGAATCAGCCCTTTATTCCGTGTTAAAGAACATTCCGAGAGACAGAAGCCTGGGAAAAGACTAGCATTTGATTACAACTCATTTTACCTTGGCAGCATCCCAAATGGCACCCTATTCCCTATATTAGAGCTCTGGTCAAAAGTAGTGCAATAAATAGGGAATAGGGTGCCAATTGGGACAAAGCCCTCGAAAGTCTCTATTCAAGGGCTCCGTATTGGATTTGAGTAGAAGCAGGGTGAAAAATGATCTGATGGTTGCCAGTGGCAGCCTCGCACAGGGAGAGTATATCCCTGATAGCAGCATAGCCTGGGCTTTGGAAGGGGCTGTGTGTACCGCAGCATTTCAAATCACTCAAACAGAACAAACCCTTCAAACAGGACTAGAGGCTTGAGCTTATGAGCTCAACATTAAGAGATATCCCTAAATATATTCATAAGTGGATTTCATTTGAGCCCTATTATTTCTTTAGCCTGTAGTTTTGTAAAACCAAGGCCGTGTTATGATGATCCAGTCTACTCCAGATATACAGTACCTGTCAAACGTTTGGACACACCTACTCATTCAAGGGCTTTCTTGCCAAGAATGTGCAAAGCTGTCATCAAGGCAAAGGGTGGCTACTTTGAAGGATCTCAAATGTAAAATATATTTTGATTTTTTTAACACTATTTTGGTTACTACATGATGTGTTATTTCATAGTTTTGATGTCTTCACTATTATTCTACAATGTAGAAAATAGTACAAATATAATAAAGACATGGGAATGAGTAGGTGTGTCCAAACTTTTGACTGGTTCTGTACACAACGGTTTAGGATTGTTACTTGTATTCATTCAACTATATCTATCTCTAGATAGAATTCAACAGAAGCCTTGTACTGTTTTTCTTCAACCCAGAAGTGTGTGATTAGTGATGAACACACATTCATCCAGGTTGTATTTTCTCATTTACAGCAACGACCTGGGGAATAGTTACAGGGGTGAAGAATGAGCCAATTGGAAACTGGGGATGATTAGGTGACCGTGATGGTATGAGGGCCAGATTGGTTAATTTAGCCAGGACACCAGGGTTAACACACCTACTCTTACGATAAGTGCCATGGGATCTTTAGTGACCACAGAGAGTCGTGACACCCATTTAACATCCAAAAGACAGCACCCTGTGATTGTCCCCAATCACTGCCCTGGGGAATTGGGATATTATTTTTTAGACCAGAGGAAAGAGTTCCTCCTACTAGCCTTCCAACACCACTTCAAGCATCTGGTCTCCCATCCAGACCAACCAGGACCGACCCTGCTCATCTTCAGTGGCCAGCAGTGGGATGCAGGGCGCTATGCTTCAATTACAATATAGTCACACATTTAGCATCAAATACTGTAACAAATACAGCAGCCAGCACTAAAACCAACCAAACAGCATCCTCACCTGATTGTGGAAGTTGAGCATGGTGGTGGTCTCTATATCCTTCTTCCCCAGGATCTCCATCTTGACCGGCGACGAGGGGAACTTCCAGGAGAAGTAGTCCAGGAAGTCTGGCAGGTAGGAGGCCGCCCCGTGGATGATGCCCATGACGTAATGAGCTGCCTGGGATGACGTGTCCTCACTGAAGGCCAGGGTAACAAACTCCTGGGCGAACAGCTGCATCTCCGCTGGAGACAGGGCCGAGAGCTCGCTGCAGTAGGCGTGTGCCACCAGGGCTCCACCGTTGGGTTGTTCCTCTACGTGGATGAAGCGGGCGAACTCCAGGTTCTCAAAGCCAGGCTGGGGGCACCGTGGCTGGGGCATCTGGAGGGGGGATGTCATGGGGGAAGCTGGGTCCCAACTGCTAATGCTACTGCTACTGCTATTGCTGCTGCTCCATAGGGGCTTAGAGAGGGACAGAGTTGGAGAGGGGCTGTAACAGTTCTCCTGTTTGATGGATGAGGTGGTGGAGGTGTGGTGGACGGGGAGCGGGGGTTTGAACTCTGTGTGGCCGTGGTGGTGGTGGTGGTGGTGCTGTTGTTTGGAGGCCAGGCCTGCGTGGAGCTCAGAGAGGAGACCAGCACACACGGTCTGGCTGGACCTGCTGTACATCTTGGTCCGTTTCCACTTCTCCTTCTCTCTCTCACTCTCTTTGTGTTTCTTCTTCTTTTTCTTCTTCACCTTCTTCATCTGGAGCTCCTCTGAGTTTATTTGGGGTTTCTGCTTGTCTAGAGAGAGAGGAGGAGAGGAGAGAGAGAGAGAGTGGGGGGGGCAGAGAGGGGAGGAGAGAGAGGAGGGGAAGAGAGGGGGGGAGAGAAGAGGAGAGAGAGTGGGGAGGAGAGGGGCAGAGAGAGAGAGAGAAAGGGGGGAGCAGAGAGGGGAGGAGAGAGAGGAGGGGAAGAGAGGGGGGGAGAGAAGAGGGGAGAGAGTGGGGAGGAGAGGAGAGGGGCAGAGAGAGTGGGGGGGGCAGAGAGAGAGAGTGGGGGGGGGGGCAGAGAGAGAGAGTGGGGGGGGGCAGAGAGGGGGATGGGAGGAGACACGGGGAAAATAGTGTTAATAACAGAGCTGTGAAGAACACCTGCATGCAGATTCACTACTACCCAGAGCATGTCTGGAATCTAGAGAGAGATGCACTACTACCCAGAGCATGTCTGGAATCTAGAGAGAGATGCACTACTACCCAGAGCATGCCTGGAATCCAGAGAGAGATGCACTACTACCCAGAGCATGTCTGGAATCCAGAGAGAGATGCACTACTACCCAGAGCATGTCTGGAATCTAGAGAGAGATTCACTACTACCCAGAGCATGTCTGGAATCTAGAGAGAGATGCACTGCTACCCAGAGCATGTCTGGAATCTAGAGAGAGATGCACTGCTACCCAGAGCATGTCTGGAATCTAGAGAGAGATTCACTGCTACCCAGAGCATGTCTGGAATCTAGAGAGAGATTCACTACTACCCAGAGCATGTCTGGAATCTAGAGAGAGATTCACTACTACCCAGAGCATGTCTGGAATCTAGAGAGAGATTCACTACTACCCAGAGCATGTCTGGAATCTAGAGAGAGATTCACTACTACCCAGAGCATGTCTGGAATCTAGAGAGAGATGCACTGCTACCCAGAGCATGTCTGGAATCTAGAGAGAGATTCACTGCTACCCAGAGCATGTCTGGAATCTAGAGAGAGATTCACTACTACCCAGAGCATGTCTGGAATCTAGAGAGAGATTCACTACTACCCAGAGCATGTCTGGAATCTAGAGAGAGATTCACTACTACCCAGAGCATGTCTGGAATCTAGAGAGAGATGCACTACTACCCAGAGCATGTCTGGAATCTAGAGAGAGATGCACTACTACCCAGAGCATGTCTGGAATCTAGAGAGAGATTCACTGCTACCCAGAGCATGTCTGGAATCTAGAGAGAGATTCACTACTACCCAGAGCATGTCTGGAATCTAGAGAGAGATGCACTACTACCCAGAGCATGTCTGGAATCTAGAGAGAGATGCACTACTACCCAGAGCATGTCTGGAATCTAGAGAGAGATTCACTACTACCCAGAGCATGTCTGGAATCTAGAGAGAGATGCACTACTACCCAGAGCATGTCTGGAATCTAGAGAGAGATTCACTACTACCCAGAGCATGTCTGGAATCTAGAGAGAGATTCACTACTACCCAGAGCATGTCTGGAATCTAGAGAGAGATTCACTACTACCCAGAACATGTCTGGAATCTAGAGAGAGATGCACTACTACCCAGAGCATGTCTGGAATCTAGAGAGAGATGCACTACTACTGAGAGCATGTCTGGAATCTGGAGAATCAATGAGGAGCAGAGGAAGAGAGGAGGCTCTGGTTGAGGTGTTACTGTAACCCTAAACCCAGAGGAACAACTACTGCCATCAATACATGAAGACCTTCATTAGTCTTGTATTATTACCATGGTCCCAACTATAGGCCTATGTGCTTCAGACAACTCCTCTGACTACTGACACGTGGCATGATTATATTACCATGGTCCCAACTATAGGCCTACGTGCTTCAGACAACTCCTGACTACTGACACGTGGCATGATTATATTACCATGGTCCCAACTATAGGCCTACGTGCTTCAGACAACTCCTGACTACTGACACGTGGCATGATTATATTACCATGGTCCCAACTATAGGCCTATGTGCTTCAGACAACTCCTCTGACTACTGACACGTGGCATGATTATATTACCATGGTCCCAACTATAGGCCTACGTGCTTCAGACAACTCCTGACTACTGACACGTGGCATGATTATATTACCATGGTCCCAACTATAGGCCTACGTGCTTCAGACAACTCCTGACTACTGACACGTGGCATGATTATATTACCATGGTCCCAACTATAGGCCTACGTGCTTCAGACAACTCCTGACTACTGACACGTGGCATGATTATATTACCATGGTCCCAACTATAGGCCTACGTGCTTCAGACAACTCCTGACTACTGACACGTGGCATGATTATATTACCATGGTCCCAACTATAGGCCTACGTGCTTCAGACAACTCCTGACTACTGACACGTGGCATGATTATATTACCACTCAAAAAGGAGCAAAACAATTGGGCTTACAATTAGACACAGAGGACAACTGAGTAATTATTAGGATTGAATTACAGTAACCAGAGAGCTTGAACACTGCTGTTGGAAAACTGGAATAAACTGGATTCAGTGCACTGATCAGTTCAGTGTGTATTATTTTGTTTTGGCAGTCCAGGGGGCGGAAGCAGCCGTAGCAGTCCAGGGGGCGGAAGCAGCCGTAGCAGTCCAGGGGGCGGAAGCAGCCGTAGCAGTCCAGGGGGCGGAAGCAGCCGTAGCAGTCCAGGGGGCGGAAGCAGCCGTAGCAGTCCAGGGGGCGGAACAGGGAAGCAGCCGTAGCAGTCCAGGGGGCGGAACAGGGAAGCAGCCGTAACAGTCCAGGGGGCGGAACAGGGAAGAGCCGTGGCAGTCCAGGGGGCGGAAGAGCCGTGGCAGTCCAGGGGGCGGAACAGGGAAGAGCAGTAGCAGTCCAGGGGGTGGAACAGGGAAGCAGCCGTAACAGTCCAGGGGGCGGAACAGGGAAGCAGCCGTAGCAGTCCAGGGGGCGGAACAGGGAAGCAGCCGTAGCAGTCCAGGGGGCGGAACAGGGAAGCAGCCGTAGCAGTCCAGGGGGCGGAACAGGGAAGCAGCCGTAGCAGTCCAGGGGGCGGAACAGGGAAGCAGCCGTAACAGTCCAGGGGGCGGAACAGGGAAGCAGCCGTATGAGTCCAGGGGGCGGAACAGGGAAGCAGCCGTAGCAGTCCAGGGGGCGGAACAGGGAAGCAGCCGTAACAGTCCAGGGGGCGGAACAGGGAAGCAGCCGTATGAGTCCAGGGGGCGGAACAGGGAAGAGCAGTAGCAGTCCAGGGGGTGGAACAGGGAACAGCCGTAGCAGTCCAGGGGGTGGAACAGGGAAGAGCAGTAGCAGTCCAGGGGGTGGAACAGGGAGGAGCAGTAGCAGTATAGCAGAATACATCCCAAAATGGCACCATAATCCCTGTTTAGTGCACTACTTTTGACCATGGCCCCATAGGGCCAGATCGTGCCATTTGAGACACAGATGCAATTCAGAGGCAGAGCCACTGTAGGTGGGGCCGTTTGGCATCGCATCAGAACCAGAGAACTGTCTAATATTTTCAGATCACCTGCCAAATGACATGGTGTTACCTGCCTGCTGCTACCTGTGGGAAGCAGCTCTTTAAGAGCAGCCAAAAGAACAGCCTGATACATGATATCCATGCTCTGCTCTCTTTAGTCTATGTACAAGACTAATCAGCTCTACCCCCAAGCCTGAAGACTCCTGAACATCTAATCAAATGGCTACCCAGACTATTTGCATTGCCCTCCCCTCCCCCTCTTTTACACTGCTGCTACTCTGTTATTATCTATGCATAGTCACTTTAATAACTCTACCTACATGTATATGTTACCTCGACTAACCGGTGCCCCCGCACATTGACTCTGTACCGGTACCTCCTGTATATTGCCTCGCTACTGTTATTTTACTGCTGCTCTTTAATTATTTGTTACTTTTATTTCTTTATTTAGGTTTGACGTGATTGGGAGTCCCATAGGGCGGCGCACAGTTGGCCCAGCGTCGTCCGGGTTTGGCCGGTGTAGGCCTCATTGTAAATAAGAATTTGTTCTTAACTGACTTCCCTAGTTAAATAAAATATAAAAATAACTTAATATTTTATATTTAAATAATTAGTAGCTGCTTTTCAGAAATTACATCAAGGTTGTGACTGGAAAAAGAACAAAAACAAGGAACACAATAAAACTGAAAATGTTACCGGCTGTCATTTATCAAACTAATAATAACACATAACACATTTACAAAAGGAAGGAAGTATTGATGCATTTCGGAAAGTCCACACACCAGAACTTGTGATGCTAAGAAATATATACACATAAAAAAAAATAAAAAAATATATAAGGTTTTATCGATAGTTACATATTGCGATATGGACGACATTATCTAGATATTTTGACTCCAATTATTGATTTGTAAAAAAATAACCGGTATTTTTCATCGTATAGCTTGTTCTTTTTAAATAGTGAGTCAACATGTTTTCAGCACCTATTTCCATAACTGGTGACTCATTTTCTCTCCACAGCAGACACACTGTGAGCAATATGTTTGGAACATTAAACCGCAATATCAAATCGCAAAGTCCCAATGCATACACTTTAAATAATGCCACTTTAACGTGTACATATCTTACATTACTCATCTTATATGTATATACTGTATTTTATACCATCTACTGCATCTTGTCTATGCCGCTCAGCCATCACTCATCCATATATTTATATGTACATATTCTCATTCACCCTTTTAGATGTGTGTATTAGGTAGTTGTTGGAGAACTGTTAGATATTACTGCACTGTTGGAACCAGAAGCACAATCATTTCACTACACTCGCATTAACATCTGCTAACCGTGTGTATGTGACAAATAAAAATGATTTGATTTGAGTATATGGGCACCTCAGTATCGTGTTGATATAGTATAGTGAGGTCACTGGCAATTCAGCCCTATTCAGAACCTCAATATTGACTCATATATATATATATGTTTTGTTATGCTGGTTGTGTGGACTGACTCTCCACTACACACATCAACAAAACCCCCCAGCCATAAGATCCAGCCCAACTGCCCTTTAAAGTAGACAGACAGCACAGCTAAAGGCCTGCGGTCAGTTGTCTGATCATTCACAAACACCCTGCCACGCACAAACACCCTGCCACGCACAAACACCCTGCCACGCACAAACACCCTGCCACGCACAAACACCCTGCCACGCACAAACACCCTGCCACGCACAAACACCCTGCCACGCACAAACACCCTGCCACGCACAAACACCCTGCCACGCACAAACACCCTGCCACGCCCCAAACACCCTGCCACGCCCCAAACATTCAAACACCCTGCCACGCCCCAAACATTCACAAACACCCTGCCACGCCCCAAACATTCACAAACACCCTGCCACGCCCCAAACATTCACAAACACCCTGCCACGCCCCAAACATTCACAAACACCCTGCCACGCCCCAAACATTCACAAACACCCTGCCACGCCCCAAACATTCACAAACACCCTGCCACGCCCCAAACACCCTGCCACGCCCCAAACATTCACAAACACCGTGCCACGCCCCAAACATTCACAAACACCGTGCCACGCCCCAAACATTCACAAACACCCTGCCACGCCCCAACATTCACAAACACCCTGCCACGCCCAAACATTCACAAACACCCTGCCACGCCCAAACATTCACAAACACCCTGCCACGCCCAAACATTCACAAACACCCTGCCACGCCCAAACATTCACAAACACCCTGCCACGCCCAAACATTCACAAACACATTTCAAAGCCCACCGTCTCCCACTCCTCTATGACATCATAATAGTACAACAACAACAAACACGGTGTGATGATATGTAGATATACAGGTAACTGACAAAATAAAGGAAACACCAACATTGTATGTCAATAGGGCGTTGGGCCACCACGAGCCGCCAGAACAGCTTCAACGTGCCTTGTCATAGACTCTACCAGTGTCTGGAACCAGACATTCCATCATTTGCTGTTTTGTTGATGGAGGTGGAAAACGCTGTCTCAGTCACCGCTTCAGAATCTTCCGTAAGTGATGAATTGGGTTGAGATGTGGTGACTGGCATATGGTGAAACGTCAGATCCGGTGACAGACGGCAGTGGCATATGGTGAAACGTCAGCAAGTTGAGTGGCGTTCGTCACTGAAGCTCCTGCCGAACGTGCCTCAACAAATCACCCCTCTTTCAGAGTCCCAGAGATCTCTTCTTCTAGCCACGGTAGTCAAAATAACAGGCAACTGGGCCTGGACAGCACTTTTAAACATGACCCTAAGCACCATGGGATGTTAATTCCACACCTGTATGGAAGCACCTGCTTTCAATATACTTTGCATCCCTCATTTACTCAAGTGTTTCCTTTATTTGGGCAGTTACCAGTAGATTTGTATACATGGTAGCGACTAGTCCGAGCCTGTGTTTATTTTGGTATGCGTGCCTGTGTTTATTTTGGTATGCGTGTTGCTCACGTGTGATGTGTGTGCGTTTATGGCAGGATGGTGTAGCTAGGAGCACATGTCTGTCAGAACAGGGGAGCCTGCTACAGTGACATGGCCTCGTTCAGAGGAGCTACTGCTTCACTATAGCCCCAACACACACGCCTCTGGAGCACGTTCACCACCATATGACAGGATACAGAGAGCAAGAGAGAGAGAGAGAGAGAGAGAGCGTATGTGGGGTAGAGAAGGAGAGGGGGGGAGCAGGAGAAAACAGAGTGAGCGAGGGAGGCAGTGTATTATAATGATGCTGTTAATCCAGAGAGTTCTAGCTCTTCCTCCCCCCAACACCCCACCCCCCCCATACCATTTTACAAGTAGGACAGCAGGCCAGACAGTTACTCAAACCATGATCCCTGTGTGAGACAGAGGTCAGATGTGTCTAAACATACACAGAGTACACAGTCAGGGTTTATCAAAACGGAGCTTAGGTGGTGGGCGTGGCAACGGGCACGGTCGGCGCTGCTGAATTTTAGAGGCCCCTATCTTGACGATGTAGAGCTGAGAGAAAAAAAAATCTGTTTCAAAGCTAATTTCCTGTAATTCTATGCATTTTTCTTATGGCAAATGCTTTGTTTGTTTTGCTCAAACATAAAATCAATACTACTAAATTCATCGTTTTTTGAATTTTCTATTCTCCCTGACTGTCTAGCTTTTATTTTGGCGGTTAGTTCTCAAAGATTATATCATACAAATATTAACGGGTCCATTATAATTTCTTCATACTTTGTAACGGGTTTCAGTTTTAAATTCACACTGAAAGCATTTTCCCATCTCAAAAACAGATTTTGGGACTTCAGGCAGCCCGCCCAAGGATTTCAATGGCAGAAAACACCCTGCCAGTACACACACAGAGAGCATGTGCCTCACAGCTGGAGAGGCCATACAACCAGCCCCTAAAACATATCCACTAAATGTTATGAAACAAACAGTACAAATACTGTAAGACAGAGACAAATAGAAACAGAATGGGAGAGAGAGAGAGGGTTTAATATGACTAATAGTAGACTGGGAGAGCTCAGCAGTAGCTAGAATGCTCTGGATTCCCCCAGTCTGCCTGCCAGGCAGCAGTACAGCAGCTCAGTATTTCTACAGTCTAGAGACACTACGAGCTCCTCACTAACAGGCCGCTGATGACCTAATCTAGGACAAGCTGACGCTCAGACTACGTATTACAGAGACTACGCTTGCTGTGCATACAAACAAACCGCCAGTGTCACAGTGCATAGTCTAGTTATCTAGGCCAATCTGTCTGCACCTAAAACACCAGTTATGAACACAGAGAGAGAGACCGATAGTCAACTGGAAAAGCCTGCAGGAAATGTATAAATATGATAGATTCATTTTGTATGCACACAAAGCAAGCGCTAAATATTTGCTCAAGGAGTACAGTTTTGTTCAAACATAATTCCTGAGGAGAGGAACATGACATTGAGAATACAGTTTCCCCCTGCACAGCATCAGTTTCCCCCTGCACAGCATCAGTTCCCCCTGCACAGCATCTACACAGCATCAGTTCCCCCCTGCACAGCATCAGTTTCCCCCTGCACAGCATCTACACAGCATCAGTCCCCCCTGCACAGCATCAGTTTCCCCCTGCACAGCATCTACACATCATCAGTTTCCCCCTGCACAGCATCTACACAGCATCAGTTTCCCCCTGCATAGCTGAAGCAGCATTTGACAGCACCAAACAATGCCAATGAAATCATTCCAAAATGCCATCAATTGATCAAAACCCTAAAGCCACATGAATGGAATTGACAGGGTGTGTGTTCCAAAATCCACAGTAAAATTTAAATCAGTGGTGTGGGTGAAGAAGAGGAAGTCAATTACCTGTGTTGTCACAGACTGGGCTTGACTGCTGAACGCAAACAGTGTCTCTGGATGATTACCACACTGACACCGCCTGCCTGTCTAGTGGCGACACACCTGACACCGCCTGCCTGTCTAGTGGCGACACACCTGACACCGCCTGCCTGTCTAGTGGCGACACACCTGACACCGCCTGCCTGTCTAGTGGCGACACACCTGACACCGCCTGCCTGTCTAGTGGCGACACACCTGACACCGCCTGCCTGTCTAGTGGCGACACACCTGACACCGCCTGCCTGTCTAGTGGCGACACACCTGACACCGCCTGCCTGTCTAGTGGCGACACACCTGACACCGCCTGCCTGTCTAGTGGCGACACACCTGACACCGCCTGCCTGTCTAGTGGCGACACACCTGACACCGCCTGCCTGTCTAGTGGCGACACACCTGACACCGCCTGCCTGTCTAGTGGCGACACACCTGACACCGCCTGCCTGTCTAGTGGCGACACACCTGACACCGCCTGCCTGTCTAGTGGCGACACACCTGACACCGCCTGCCTGTCTAGTGGCGACACACCTGACACCGCCTGTCTGTCTAGTGGCGACACACCTGACACCGCCTGTCTGTCTAGTGGCGACACACCTGACACCGCCTGTCTGTCTAGTGGCGACACACCTGACACCGCCTGCCTGTCTAGTGGCGACACACCTGACACCGCCTGTCTGTCTAGTGGCGACACACCTGACACCGCCTGCCTGTCTAGTGGCGACACACCTGACACCGCCTGCCTGTCTAGTGGCGACACACTGGCACCGTCTGTCTAGTGGCGACATACTGACACTGTCTAGTGGTGCTCTGGATAATATAGGCACTTAAAACACAGACACACAGTTGATGAAACAAACATCCTCAAAGCTCAGTGTGACTATTACACTAAAGCAGCCATGTTTTTCTGTTGATTTCCAATTGTTGTTGTTGTTGTTGTCCTACTCTTTCTCTGCCATGACACAACGCACCGTCTCTGTTGAGTAATAGTACTGAGACCCCTCCTGTACTCCCTGTTCACCCACGACTGCGTGGCCGCGCACGACTCCAACACCATTCAGTTTGCTGACGACACGACGGTGGAAGGCCAGAACACCGATGAGACAGCCTATAGGGAGGAGGTAAGTGACCTGGCAGTGTGGTGACAGGACAACCTCACCCTCAACGTCAGCAAGACAAAGGAAATGGAGGGCCGAGCACGCCCCCATTCTCATCGACGGGAGTGGAGTGGGGTCGAGACCTTCAATTTCTTCTGTGTCCACATCACTAAGGAATTATCATGGTCCACACACAACAACCCAGTCGTGAAGAAGGCACGACAACAGAGGCTGAAAAGATTTGGCACGGGTCCTCAGATCCTCAACAAGTTCTACAGCTGCACCACAGAGAGCATCTTGACTGGCTGGATCACCGCCTGGTATGGCAACAGCTTGGCAATCCGACCGCAAGGCTCTACAGAGGGTAGTGCATACAGCCCAGTACATCACTGAGGCCGAGCTCCCTGTCATCACAGTGCTGGGTGGAGTGAGTCCTGGATGAGACAGTGCTGGGTGGAGTGAGTCCTGGATGAGACAGTGCTGGGTGGGGTGAGTCCTGGATGAGACAGTGCTGGGTGGGGTGAGTCCTGGATGAGACAGTGCTGGGTGGGGTGAGTCCTGGATGAGACAGTGCTGGGTGGGGTGAGTCCTGGATGAGACAGTTTGAGGTGGACCTGGAATCCTGTCCTTTCTACTCACATGTCTATCTTAAAGACACTACATAACATATAGTGACTGTACTGAAGACAGTGCTAGATGGTGT
>NC_092096.1:17426770-17489270 GCF_045679555.1 Salvelinus alpinus
TTCTAGCCCAGCCCAGCCACTCTGGGCCCTGCTTCTAGCCCAGCCCAGCCACTCTGGGCCCTGCTTCTAGCCCAGCCCAGCCACTCTGGGCCCTGCTTCTAGCCCAGCCCAGCCACTCTGGGCCCTGCTTCTAGCCCAGCCCAGCCACTCTGGGCCCTGCTTCTAGCCCAGCCCGGCCACTCTGGGCCCTGCTTCTAGCCCAGCCCAGCCACTCTGGGCCCTGCTTCTAGCCCAGCCCAGCCACTCTGGGCCCTGCTTCTAGCCCAGCCCTGCCACTCTGGGCCCTGGTTCTAGCCCTGCCACTCTGGGCCCTGGTTATAGCCCTGCCAAGGAAAGACTCTGGGCCCTGGTTATAGCCCTGCCAAGGAAAGACTCTGGGCCCTGGTTATAGCCCTGCCAAGGAAAGACTCTGGGCCCTGGTTATAGCCCTGCCAAGGAAAGACTCTGGGCCCTGGTTATAGCCCTGCCAAGGAAAGACTCTGGACCCTGGTTACAGCCCTGCCAATACTCTGGGTCTAAGTTATACGGCTAACTAGGGTCTGTAGTTTATCCTGGTCAAGTGATGAGGTAAGTAAAACTCCTGTCCCTAACCAGTTTCCAGTGCTGATGCTCTAGGGGAGGCACCCTGCCTGTACAACGGTAAGGGGGAAACCCTGAAAGTAGATACGCTCTATACCGAGCTCTGGTCAACAGTAGTACACTAAACAGGGCGAATGGTCAACAGTAGTACACTAAACAGGGCGAATGGTCAACAGTAGTACACTAAACAGGGCGAATGGTCAACAGTAGTACACTAAACAGGGCGAATGGTCAACAGTAGTACACTAAACAGGGTGAATGGTCAACAGTAGTACACTAAACAGGGCGAATGGTCAACAGTAGTACACTAAACAGGGCGAATGGTCAACAGTAGTACACTAAACAGGGCGAATGGTCAACAGTAGTACACTAAACAGGGCGAATGGTCAACAGTAGTACACTAAACAGGGCGAATGGTCAACAGTAGTACACTAAACAGGGCGAATGGTCAACAGTAGTACACTAAACAGGGCGAATGGTCAACAGTAGTACACTAAACAGGGCGAATGGTCAACAGTAGTACACTAAACAGGGCGGATGGTCAACAGTAGTACACTAAACAGGACGAATGGTCAACAGTAGTACACTAAACAGGACGAATGGTCAACAGTAGTACACTAAACAGGACGAATGGTCAACAGTAGTACACTAAACAGGACGAATGGTCAACAGTAGTACACTAAACAGGGTGATGGTCAACAGTAGTACACTAAACAGGGCGAATGGTCAACAGTAGTACACTAAACAGGGTGATGGTCAACAGTAGTACACTAAACAGGGCGAATGGTCAACAGTAGTACACTAAACAGGGCGAATGGTCAACAGTAGTACACTAAACAGGGCGAATGGTCAACAGTAGTACACTAAACAGGGCGAATGGTCAACAGTAGTACACTAAACAGGGTGATGGTCAACAGTAGTACACTAAACAGGGCGAATGGTCAACAGTAGTACACTAAACAGGGTGAATGGTCAACAGTAGTACACTAAACAGGGTAAATGGTCAACAGTAGTACACTAAACAGGGAACCATTTGAAACAACCATCATTCTCACCTTTCTGAAGGAGCTTCACCTCTCCGTTCTCCCTCTTGATCTCATTCATCACTTTGTGTTTCTTCTTCTTCGTCTTGTCCTTACTGGTGTGGTCTGAACGAGAGAGGGGAAGACAGAAGTTAGGGTGAGGCCTTGAGGGACATTTCAGGAGAGGGGCAGGTTATGTTACAGTAGATGAAAAGAAAGACTCACTCTCCACAGTAATTTAGCAATTTAGCCAGCATCCCAAATGAGAATGGCACCCTATTCCCTACATATGGTACCCTATTCCCTAATGGCCCTGGTCTAGAATAAAGCAGAAATGGCACCCTATTCCCTAAATATGGCACCCTATTCTCTACATATGGTACCCTATTCCCTAATGGCCCTGGTCTAGAATAATGCAGAAATGGCACCCTATTCTCTACATATGGCACCCTATTCCCTAATGGCCCTGGTCAAGAATAATGCAGAAATGGCACCCTATTCCCTAATGGCCCTGGTCTAGAATAATGCAGAAATGGCACCCTATTCTCTACATATGGCACCCTATTCCCTAATGGCCCTGGTCTAGAATAAAGCAGAAATGGCACCCTATTCCCTACATATGGCACCCTATTCTCTACATATGGCACCCTATTCCCTAATGGCCCTGGTCTAGAATAATGCAGAAATGGCACCCTATTCTCTACATATGGCACCCTATTCCCTAATGGCCCTGGTCAAGAATAATGCAGAAATGGCACCCTATTCCCTAATGGCCCTGGTCTAGAATAATGCAGAAATGGCACCCTATTCTCTACATATGGCACCCTATTCTCTATATATGGCACCATATTCCCTAATGGCCCTGGTCAAGAGTAATGCAGAAATGGCACCCTATTCCCTACATATGGCACCCTATTCCGCAATGGCCCTGGTCAAGAGAAATGCAGGGTATAGGGTGTCATTTGGGACGCAGACTGACTCTGTAATTTACTGATTCCTAACTGCTTTCCAGTCTGAAGGACGACAGGTTCTCAAAGAAAGCCAGACTTTTTTACAAGATAGGCTATCGCCAACATTTGAGGAAAGCAATTTCAGGGCGTCGCTGAAATGCGATCTCTTAGATTTTCAGCTGTTAAAACACACAGGACAACGTAATTAGTGGTATCACTCTGATGACTACTTGACCGGTAGCTAGCATGATTATACAGCTCGGCATTATTGGACAGTTTCACAAATGGCAGGCAGAAAAGTATTATGCCAATTTACAGAAACTGCAGTAAATGTCAAACTGCAACGAACATGATCAAAATAGCATTATATGAAAATTATTATAATCTAGGCCGAGCCATTTATGAACACGTCGTAGGTGGGAAGCTCAGTGGAGAAAAGGGCCCCGAAACAGCAAGGTAAAATCCAATTAAAAGACAAAGGCAGGCAGAAATTGTAGTAACCAATCACAGTAAGTCAGTAATTACACTGTACGTGTAACCATGACATCTACAGTGAAACACTCAGAGGAACTGAAGAGCCAAGTGACCATAAGGTCTGGAACCAACAGGACCCTGAACAGCTTCTACCCCCAAGCCATAAGACTGATAAATAGTTCACCAAATAGCTACCCGGACTATGTACATTGAGTCTTTTTGCACTAACTTTGAGTCATCACATACGCTTCTGCCTAGTCGAATCAAAAGTTATTCGCTGCATGTGCTGAATACAACAGGTGTAGACCTTACAGTGAAATGCTGAATACAACAGGTGTAGACCTTACAGTGAAATGCTGAATACAACAGGTGTAGACCTTACAGTGAAATGCTGAATACAACAGGTGTAGACCTTACAGTGAAATGCTGAATACAACAGGAGTAGACCTTACAGTGAAATGCTGAATACAACAGGTGTAGACCTTACAGTGAAATGCTGAATACAACAGGTGTAGACCTTACAGTGAAATGCTGAATACAACAGGTGTAGACCTTACAGTGAAATGCTGAATACAACAGGTGTAGACCTTACAGTGAAATGCTGAATACAACAGGTGTAGACCTTACAGTGAAATGCTGAATACAACAGGTGTAGACCTTACAGTGAAATGCTGAATACAACAGGTGTAGACGTTACAGTGAAATGCTGAATACAACAGGAGTAGACGTTACAGTGAAATGCTGAATACAACAGGAGTAGACGTTACAGTGAAACGCTGAATACAACAGGTGTAGACGTTACAGTGAAACGCTGAATACAACAGGTGTAGACGTTACAGTGAAACGCTGAATACAACAGGTGTAGACGTTACAGTGAAATGCTGAATACAACAGGTGTAGACGTTACAGTGAAATGCTGAATACAACAGGTGTAGACGTTACAGTGAAATGCTGAATACAACAGGTGTAGACGTTACAGTGAAATGCTGAATACAACAGGTGTAGACGTTACAGTGAAATGCTGAATACAACAGGTGTAGACGTTACAGTGAAATGCTGAATACAACAGGTGTAGACGTTACAGTGAAATGCTGAATACAACAGGTGTAGACGTTACAGTGAAATGCTGAATACAACAGGTGTAGACGTTACAGTGAAATGCTGAATACAACAGGTGTAGACGTTACAGTGAAATGCTGAATACAACAGGTGTAGACGTTACAGTGAAATGCTGAATACAACAGGTGTAGACGTTACAGTGAAATGCTGAATACAACAGGTGTAGACGTTACAGTGAAATGCTGAATACAACAGGTGTAGACGTTACAGTGAAATGCTGAATACAACAGGTGTAGACGTTACAGTGAAATGCTGAATACAACAGGTGTAGACGTTACAGTGAAATGCTGATTACAACAGGTGTAGACGTTACAGTGAAATGCTGATTACAACAGGTGTAGACGTTACAGTGAAATGCTGATTACAACAGGTGTAGACCTTACAGTGAAATGCTGATTACAACAGGTGTAGACTTTACAGTGAAATGCTGAATACAGCAGGTGTAGACTTTACAGTGAAATGCTGAATACAACAGGTGTAGACTTTACAGTGAAATGCTGAATACAGCAGGTGTAGACTTTACAGTGAAATGCTGAATACAACAGGTGTAGACGTTACAGTGAAATGCTGAATACAACAGGTGTAGACGTTACAGTGAAATGCTGAATACAACAGGTGTAGACGTTACAGTGAAATGCTGAATACAACAGGTGTAGACCTTACAGTGAAATGCTGAATACAACAGGTGTAGACCTTACAGTGAAATGCTGAATACAACAGGTGTAGACGTTACAGTGAAATGCTGAATACAACAGGTGTAGACGTTACAGTGAAATGCTGAATACAACAGGTGTAGACGTTACAGTGAAATGCTGAATACAACAGGTGTAGACGTTACGGTGTAGACTTTACAGTGAAATGCTTACTTATGAGCTCTTTCCCAACAACGCAGAGAAAAAAATAAAAAGTAAATAAGAAATACTTTCTTAAAAATTAACAATAAACAAAAACGATGAGGAGTACCAGTAACGAGTCAATGTGCGGTGGTATGAGGTAATATGTACATGTAGGTTGGGGTAAAAGTGACTAGGCAATCAGGATAGATGATAAACAGTAGCAGCAGCGTATGTGAAGAGTGTGAAAGTGTGTCTATGTTTGAGTGTGTGTGGTGTCAATATGCGTGTGAGTGTGTGTGTGTGTGTGTGTGTGTGTGTGTATATAGAGTCCAGTGCAAGAATGTCAGTAAAATAAATACAAATAATACAGGGGGGGGGTCAACAGCAGGTAGAAGACATGTAAACACAAGGCATGTTTACTGGGGTCTTACAGCAGGTAGAAGACATGTAAACACAAGGCATGTTTACTGGGGTCTTACAGCAGGTAGAAGACATGTAAACACAAGGCATGTTTACTGGGGTCTTACAGCAGGTAGAAGACATGTAAACACAAGGCATGTTTACTGGGGTCTTACAGCAGGTAGAAGACATGTAAACACAAGGCATGTTTACTGGGGTCTTACAGCAGGTAGAAGACATGTAAACACAAGGCATGTTTACTGGGGTCTTACAGCAGGTAGAAGACATGTAAACACAAGGCATGTTTACTGGGGTCTTACAGCAGGTAGAAGACATGTAAACACAAGGCATGTTTACTGGGGTCTTACAGCAGGTAGAAGACATGTAAACACAAGGCATGTTTACTGGGGTCTTACAGCAGGTAGAAGACATGTAAACACAAGGCATGTTTACTGAGGTCTTACAGCAGGTAGAAGACATGTAAACACAAGGCATGTTTACTGGGGTCTTACAGCAGGTAGAAGACATGTAAACACAAGGCATGTTTACTGAGGTCTTACAGCAGGTAGAAGACATGTAAACACAAGGCATGTTTACTGGGGTCTTACAGCAGGTAGAAGACATGTAAACACAAGGCATGTTTACTGGGGTCTTACAGCAGGTAGAAGACATGTAAACACAAGGCATGTTTACTGGGGTCTTACAGCAGGTAGAAGACATGTAAACACAAGGCATGTTTACTGGGGTCTTACAGCAGGTAGAAGACATGTAAACACAAGGCATGTTTACTGGGGTCTTACAGTACAAAACCTTCAATCTGACACCATGTCACACCACTGGAATGTGTACAAGCTACAAATTCAAACGTTGGGCCTAATTGTTTTGTGGCCAAAAGGGAGAAGTAACAGTATTGCACAGCATGAGGCTTCCGATTGTTCAATAACTAGTTACTCATTCATATAAAATAATAAGTGACTCATTACTCCCTACTGGGGATTTTATCAGCCTAAAACAGCCCCTAAAATATTACTCCCTACTGGGGATTTTATCAGCACCTAAAATATTACTCCCTACTGGGGATTTATCAGCCTAAAACAGGCCCTAAAATATTACTCCCTACTGGGGATTTTATCAGCCTAAAACAGCCCCTAAAATATTACTCCCTACTGGGGATTTTATCAGCCTAAAACAGCCCCTAAAATATTACTCCCTACTGGGGATTTTATCAGCACCTAAAATATTACTCCCTACTGGGGATTTATCAGCCTAAAACAGCACCTAAAATATTACTCCCTACTGGGGATTTTATCAGCCTAAAACAGCCCCTAAAATATTACTCCCTACTGGGGATTTTATCAGCCTAAAACAGCCCCTAAAATATTACTCCCTACTGGGGACTTTATCAGCACCTAAAATATTACTCCCTACTGGGGATTTTATCAGCCTAAAACAGCCCCTAAAATATTACTCCCTACTGGGGATTTTATCAGCCTAAAACAGCCCCTAAAATATTACTCCCTACTGGGGACTTTATCAGCACCTAAAATATTACTCCCTACTGGGGATTTTATCAGCCTAAAACAGCCCCTAAAATATTACTCCCTACTGGGGATTTTATCAGCCTAAAACAGCACCTAAAATATTACTCCCTACTGGAGATTTTATCAGCCTAAAACAGTATCTAAAATATTACTCCCTACTGGGGATTTTATCAGCCTAAAACAGCACCTAAAATATTACTCCCTACTGGGGATTTTATCAGCCTAAAACAGCACCTAAAATATTACTCCCTACTGGGGATTTTATCAGCCTAAAACAGCCCCTAAAATATTACTCCCTACTGGGGATTTTATCAGCCTAAAACAGCACCTAAAATATTACTCCCTACTGGGGATTTTATCAGCCTAAAACAGTATCTAAAATATTACTCCCTACTGGGGATTTTATCAGCCTAAAACAGCACCTAAAATATTACTCCCTACTGGGGATTTTATCAGCCTAAAACAGCCCCTAAAATATTACTCCCTACTGGGGATTTTATCAGCCTAAAACAGCCCCTAAAATATTACTCCCTACTGGGGATTTTATCAGCCTAAAACAGCACCTAAAATATTACTCCCTACTAGGGATGTTATCAGCCTAAAACAGCCCCTAAAATATTACTCCCTACTGGGGATTTTATCAGCACCTAAAATATTACTCCTTACTGGGGATTTTATCAGCCTAAAACAGCCCCTAAAATATTACTCCTTACTGGGGATTTTATCAGCCTAAAACAGCACCTAAAATATTACTCCCTACTGGGGATTTTATCAGCCTAAAACAGCCCCTAAAATATTACTCCCTACTGGGGATTTTATCAGCACCTAAAATATTACTCCTTACTGGGGATTTTATCAGCCTAAAACAGCCCCTAAAATATTACTCCCTACTGGGGATTTTATCAGCCTAAATCAGCACCTAAAATAATTGATATTATATAACATAGAAATTCAATAAATAGACGATCAACATTAGGGACATTCCACCAGGGTCATAGGAAGTATTACAAGTGTTGGTGCTCTATCTGCCAAAAACGCCTTGGATGTGTGAGAACAGGTCAGATCAAATGTATTTATAAAGCCCTTTTTACAATCAGCCGATGTCACAAAGTGCTTATACAGAAACCCAGCCTGAACCTCCAAAACGGCAATTCAGCTGCAGATGTACTGTTTGGTAACAGAATGACGGCACCAACAGCACAAACCGTCACTGTTATCAAACTTTGCATCTGCCCTGTTGTTCAAGTAAATGTGTTCTTGTTCAAGTAAATGTTCCATGGACATTGTTAAATGTAGTCCTTGTGCATAGAGGTGTAAGATTTGTTTAAATTTGACATCATTGATTTGTGTTTGACATCCAGATTTTTCACTTTAAAATGTGTCTAAGCAACACTCTGACCCTGGAATTGCCCATCTCTCTCTGCTTGACTTGAGTTCAAGTCCTCCAGCTTCCACATCTCTCCCTCTCAACAGCCTTCTGTCCTACCAGCTCACACCTGCTTATCTCAATGGAGCCAACACCAGCCTGAACTTGGAATCCAACAGCAATGCAGTAGGCCTGTTTTTAATGCTGAGAATGAACTCCAGGTGAACTTGGAATAGAATTATAAATGTTCTTTTGAACTTTAAATTACCTTGGAATACATAGAATACAAACTTGAATGTATATTTTTTGGGCCTACTTGGAATCATCCTATTACACATCGAATTAGAACGCTGGAATATGTATCTGATCCCCTTTTAAGTATCTGTCACAAGGTCCCTCTGATGCCCTGAGGATGTGGGGGGGCTCTCCGTTTTATAATACCTACAGTCTTCATTCCTCTCACATTGGTAAAATGTAAGAAATTAATTAGTCCTAATAGATTGGATCCAAACTAAACGGTATGAAAAACATCCTTTGTGTTAGAATGACAGTTTGAGACAGATCTATTCATGTGGTTGATAGTGGCAGCACGCATGTAATAATATTCAGAGGTAGAGATAACTGTTCCTTGACTCCACTGCCTCGCTCGCTGCTCTGATGTTATTTTGGGGGCGTGGTGGTGATACAAAAACAACAGTTGATGGCTGCCGATTGTTTATTAAACCGTCATTTGAACAGTCTTAAAAACCACCCGTTACAATTAAAACCCCACTTGTGTGTAGGCCTAACGATCGGTCAATGTTTCGCCAACATGTCTCTAACGCTCTCCCAGAGCACAATGCTGATCTTACAGTTGTTTGTTTATACAACCACGCCAATTTGTTCCGCTCTGGTTGATCAATTGTATTTCCCGTTTGAATTGAACTAAAAACGTGTGTTTGTAAAATATGCAATAATGTTTCCAACCGTGGCTTGACATCGGTTGGAAACAGTTTGCAGAAAAACGCTCGATACTTTGTAACGTTCGAACGTGCATTTTCTATGCAGGTTCAAGAGCGGGTAAATCCGCAGCCATTAGCCAAACAAGCGAGAACAGCGAAACTCGGACAAAAACCTTATAATTTGACAGTAAAAATGTCCTTAGATGTACAATCGTGCCTAGAATTAGAAATGTAAACGGTCTTTTCAAAAATAACACCAAAACTATTTGGAATAAGACGCGATAACAGACGCAGTTCTGGACTGGACACATTGTCATACTGCACAGCGCACACTGTCGGCCCCACATGCTTCATAGTCCTGAAGAGCGACAGCCACTAGCACTGAAAAGCTAAGTGGTTAATTAATGGACACTGACGTTGTCTTTCTATGGACAATAACATGCAGTAACACTTTCTATTCATGTAACGTTATATCCAGCCAACCGTTTAGTGCGGAAAATTGCGCATTCATATAAAATACCTTTTTGCACCAACTTCATCTCCCCGTTCTCCTTCTTCATTACAGTAGTGACGTTACTCAGACTGCTGCTAATATTTCCAGGAGTACCAGGGATTGGTTTATGTTTCTTCTTTTCCTTGAAATCCTTCTCTCGTTTTTCCTTGGGCTTTTTGGATGGTGGTTTGGTATGGGAAGCGCTCTGCTTGAACACTGTGTGAATGGGAGACTGGAGGGGCGCCGAGGGGTTGTTGCTCGCCTTGACGGGGCTGAAGCTCCATGTTGTCGGGTTGCCTGAACTCTGCTTCTGGTGCTGCTTCTCCACTGCGCCGCCACCTCCCCCTGCACCTCCTTCCCCATTTAGTTTCTTAGGTTTAAGGCTCTTCTCGTCGTTTCGGACTCGCTTGGGTGGCGGCGGGTGAATGTCCCGGGAAGACTGCGGCCGGGTGTCCGACTCTAGTTTCGGTTCTTTAGATTTGGCGAGCGGGCTTTTGGTCGCTGCACCAAAGTGAATGAAGCTCAGTGACTCCGCCATCTTGGGGCTTTCTGTATTTACTCTCCCGACCGCTGTTTGTGCTAGGCAGGCATAGAGGGGCGGAGTCTGCTGGCTAACTGACAGGCATGCCAGGTTGGAGGTGGGGTCTGGAGCATAATGATTGGTGCGAGGAGAAATGGGACATATTACGCGGGAAACATACCGCAGAACACCCGTAACTCTGTCGTAGAGGATATATAAGCCTTTCTCATGATTTACAACAGATTATTACACACATATGCCCTAGGCTACATAACATTACAACATTAACCAACCTAAGGTCATTTATTTACATCTGTTTATAGGGACCCCTTTATTAGTGTCTGTTGATTTAACACCAAAAATAAATATATTATAGGCTCCTCTAAACTCTATTAATACATATTTTAAAACTGAGGAGGTTCAGTTTAATAAATTAATAGCCCATTAGGCCTTCACAATCAATGTGCCAAGTTTTGTGCAATGTGCAAGGAAAGTGTTCTGGTACTTGCGCTTGATCCTTCCGACATCGTGGGACCATCTGGTCCTTTGACCTGCTGCAGGTAGTCCAGGGTTCAGAGCGTTGGGCCAGTAACCAACAGGTTGTGTATGTGTATGGTAAATGGCCTGGGCAGAGAGAGAGCAGAGCACCACCTCGACCCTGGCTGGCCCTGGGCAGAGAGAGAGAGCAGAGCACCACCTCAACCCTGGCTGGCCCTGGGCAGAGAGAGAGAGAGAAGTAACCACCTCGACCCTGGCTGGCCCTGGGGTTTAGCTCTGGCTGACACACTTCTCACCGGTGCACTCATGTGGAGAGAGAGACGGGACAGGAGTGGTTGTCGAGTAGTGCACTCACTGAGACAGAAAGCCGTGCTCCTATAGGCCGAGCCAGACCTATTCACTGAGGTGGACTTCCAATGAGATCAAAGATATAAAACAGTACATCCTTGGTTGGATAAACCTGCAACTTGGGCTCGGAACAACCTTACCTTCTGCTCAGACAGTCTTTTATTTAACAGTTGAAGTCCCATTGAGGTCAGAAGACCTCTTTCCTAAAGGGAGATCTGACTGCATTTTTCCATTACAAAACAATCCAGGCTGTTGCAGCCATAGATACCGTTTTAGTAAGCTACTGTGTACAACCACCAGCTGTCTCTGTGTGAATGCTGTAATGTGGGTGTTTATAAATGCTTTTATCCATTGACAAACCCCAGGTGATGATTGAAGGTCTATTTAGTGCTGCTGGCCACTACACAGGCTCACCTGCTGTCTGCCGTTTACAGGTGCCAACTGTTCAGAGAGGAAGGGAAATTGCTGTTTGACAATTCTCTCTGGATGTGTTCATTGTTGAGTATTTCTCTGTAAGTGCTCTGAGCAAATTATGAGTCATTTTTTTTTAACCTTGATTAATCCAGGTTAGTCTTTGTGATTAACATATGTTTTATAAAGAGACCCAGATGGCCCCAATGCTACATGCAATTACAATGTTAGGAAGTAGACACGGATAGAATGTTGTTCAGTGACCTTACTGGACGATCAAGGACATGTGCCCATCATCAAACCATTCGTGGTCATACTACATCGTTATTGCAATGTTTTTAAAGTATCTACTAATGTGTGAAAGGCCTACTTTGAGAGATCTTGTTCAGTGACCTTATTGGATGATCAAGGACAGGTTTTCACCATGGTTACATGATGAACTAATCAGCCCCATGCAGTTTTGCTGAAGCACTATATTTTGTCATGAGATCTGACAGGAAACCAGAGAGTTTCTCAATACTAATTCTGAAAACCGTGCAGTCCTCCCCCTTGCCCCCTCAGAGCAACAGACAGATAGTGAGAGATGACAGTCCAGAACAGCAAGCCAGGCACTAGTATTATATAACCCCATTTGTGCTCTAAGTCTGTCCGTGGCGTGCGTTAGCAATCTAAAAACAGCCTACGATAGAATATCTCAGACCAGGCAGGGAGTCCCTTCGCAATTACTTCAAGGTAAACCAAGACCTGCTATGCCACTGATGCTGAATAAAAATGCCATTGCATTATTCCCCTTTTCTGGTGACACTAACACCAGTTCAACCACAGAGCGAGAGAACACAGAAACAGACGAATAGAATACTCTGAGATAATACCGGCCCTCCGTGTTCTGAATCACTTCTCATCAATCAGCTTCTCTAAAATCAGGTTGTGAGTGCAGTCAGTGACAGTCAAGACATCGCTGCATCGGTCCATTGCGATATATATATATATATATACACAGGATACATTGATCACAGAGATATGTGGCCTGGAGTTCAGTATGTCAGGGAGAAATATATGTCTGTATGGTTTATGTTCTGTTTAAGACGTAAGAGTTCTAGAACTAGAGTTCCAACTGAAGCGGAGCAGCGTAGACAGGCTGTGTGGCAACCAGGCACTGAACAGGCTGGTGTGGCAACCACGCACTGAACGGGCTGCGTGGCAACCAGGCACTGAACGGGCTGCGTGGCAACCAGGCACTGAACAGGCTATGTGGCAACCAGGCACTGAACGGGCTGCGTGGCAACCAGGCACTGAACGGGCTGCGTGGCGACCAGGCACTGAACGGGCTGCGTGGCGACCAGGCACTGAACGGGCTGCGTGGCGACCAGGCACTGAACGGGCTGCGTGGCAACCAGGCACTGAACGGGCTGCGTGGCAACCAGGCACTGAACGGGCTGCGTGGCAACCAGGCACTGAACAGGCTGCGTGGCAACCAGGCACTGAACGGGCTGCGTGGCAACCAGGCACTGAACAGGCTGCGTGGCGACCAGGCACTGAACGGGCTGCGTGGCAACCAGGCACTGAACGGGCTGCGTGGCGACCAGGCACTGAACGGGCTGCGTGGCGACCAGGCACTGAACGGGCTGCGTGGCAACCAGGCACTGAACAGGCTGTGTGGCAACCAGGCACTGAACAGGCTGCGTGGCGACCAGGCACTGAACAGGCTGCGTGGCAACCAGGCACTGAACGGGCTGCGTGGCAACCAGGCACTGAACAGGCTATGTGGCAACCAGGCACTGAACGGGCTGCGTGGCAACCAGGCACTGAACGGGCTGCGTGGCAACCAGGCACTGAACGGGCTGCGTGGCAACCAGGCACTGAACGGGCTGCGTGGCAACCAGGCACTGAACAGGCTGCGTGGCAACCAGGCACTGAACGGGCTGCGTGGCAACCAGGCACTGAACAGGCTGCGTGGCGACCAGGCACTGAACAGGCTGCGTGGCAACCAGGCACTGAACGGGCTGCGTGGCGACCAGGCACTGAACAGGCTGCGTGGCAACCAGGCACTGAACAGGCTGCGTGGCGACCAGGCACTGAACAGGCTGTGTGGCAACCAGGCACTGAACAGGCTGCGTGGCGACCAGGCACTGAACAGGCTGCGTGGCAACCAGGCACTGAACAGGCTATGTGGCAACCAGGCACTGAACGGGCTGCGTGGCAACCAGGCACTGAACGGGCTGCGTGGCAACCAGGCACTGAACGGGCTGCGTGGCGACCAGGCACTGAACGGGCTGCGTGGCAACCAGGCACTGAACAGGCTGCGTGGCAACCAGGCACTGAACAGGCTGCGTGGCAACCAGGCACTGAACAGGCTGTGTGGCAACCAGGCACTGAAGTAGACAGAAGTGGATGCTGTTACGGACAGTCATGTCTGCAACATCCGTCTCTTCTTTGGAAACAGAAAAACTACTCTGGCGTTAAATATGAATCCATCTTCATTTCCCAAGCAGTAGGGAGGAGTTGGCACACCATGAACAACATAGGCTACATACAACACAGCTGCTTGGACCATGCTACCACTGCCAGCCATAAGACGTGTAATGGAACAAACATAGGCTACATACAACCCAGCTGCTTGGACCATGCTACCACTGCCAGCCATAAGACGTGTAATGGAACAAACCTAGGCTACATACAACACAGCTGCTTGGACCATGCTACCACTGCCAGCCATAAGACGTGTAATGGAACAAACCTAGGCTACATACAACACAGCTGCTTGGACCATGCTACCACTGCCAGCCATAAGACGTGTAATGGAACAAACCTAGGCTACATACAACCCAGCTGCTTGGACCATGCTACCACTGCCAGTCATAAGAAGTGTAATGGAACAAACCTAGGCTACATACAACCCAGCTGCTTGGACCATGCTACCACTGCCAGTCATAAGAAGTGTAATGGAACAAACCTAGGCTACATACAACCCAGCTGCTTGGACCATGCTACCACTGCCAGCCATAAGACGTGTATTGGAACAAACCTAGGCTACATACAACACAGCTGCTTGGACCATGCTACCACTGCCAGCCATAAGAAGTGTAATGGAACAAACCTAGGCTAACTACAACACAGCTGCTTGGACCATGCTACCACTGCCAGCCATAAGACGTGTATTGGAACAAACCTAGGCTACATACAACACAGCTGCTTGGACCATGCTACCACTGCCAGCCATAAGAAGTGTAATGGAACAAACCTAGGCTACATACAACACAGCTGCTTGGACCATGCTACCACTGCCAGCCATAAGACGTGTATTGGAACAAACCTAGGCTACAGCATATAGCTAGCTATACGGTGGTATTCAAGCTGAGGTTAATCAATACATGCAAACTGATATTTTGATTAGCTATGTAGCTAACTAGCTAAAGATACTGTACACCGTGTGTGTCTGTGTCATTAAGCCACAAAGCACTTCCCAACTAAGTTATTCTCACCAGATCATTTTGAAGGGTGCACCACTACTACTAGGCACACTAATTAATACATCGATGCCTTTTAAAGTGTGTTTGCACAGCTCCGCTTTCTCAATAATTATCTGAGAGACTAGTCCAGGACCTGAGCCAGATAAAAAGCGAAGAAGAGTGCTGGCCAGTACACAATTCATTCAAGTTGTATATCTTTATTCATTAAACCGAGCTTCCTCAATGGGACCAGTAGCTTCGGATTTGGACCGTGTAAGCAACGTAATGTTATTGGAGCACGTGAGCCCAATACATCCCAGAAACCTGCCCCCGATAGAAGTGCCGGTGTGACGAGCCTCATCAATAACCCCCCCACCGGCAGTCACAGGGAGGAAATGTGTCACATTGTGTCAAACACATGCGGAGGAAACCCCCCAGGTGTGTGGGAACTCATTTCAACACATACTACAACCCTCCCAGTTAAAGTGTGTGACATGCATCATATGTGCCAACCTACAGGGAGAAAATGTGTCACATTAGAACAGATGAAGGATAAAACCCAGGTCTAAGTGGACCTTATATGGAACCGTGTGTGGAAAACCCCAGGTTGATGGAGAACTCCCGCTGAGCTCACTTCCTGCCAAGTCCCAAGATAGTGCAATGTACTCATCCCTCTGAACACCTACAGCATGATCCCCCACACACACACAGAGAATCCCCCCCCCCCCACACACACACACACCCCCACAGAGAGAATCCCCACCCACACACACACACCCACCCACCCACAGAGAGAGAGAATCCCCACCCACACACACCCCCACCCACCCACAGAGAGAGAGAGAATCCCCACCCACACACACAGGAAGCCCCAGCGCTACTCCCCCAGCCCCTCTAGAGACTCTTTAAAAACAGTGTAGGAAAACAAGGAAGCATGTTCTACTTGATGTCTTTAGTCTTTACTGACGGGTCCATTGATTTCTGCAACATACAAACAGGTCTGTGTTGTGTGGGAGGAGGAGGTGTGTTTCTGAGAGAGGCCTGTGTCCCAAAATGGCACCACGTTCCCTACATAGTGCACTACTTTTGACCAGAGACCCCATAGGGCCCTATTCCCTACATAGTGCACTACTTTTGACCCGAGTCTGGTCTGGTCAAAAGTAGTGGACTATATAGGGAATAGGGTGCCATTTTGGATGCAAGCCGTTTCCAAGAGGAGTGGACCAACCAACACGGCTGAGCACGTCGCTACACGTGCTGCAGCTGCTGCTGAGGATGATGGGAGAAGGGGGGGGGCGCAGCAATCTCCAAAAGGCACAGGCAGGCTCCAAAACAAATCCTAGTGGTAGCAGTTAGGGTCCAAGGGAATTCAACTCCAGGCCTGGAACACCAAAGTACTCCTGGTTTAATTAATTGATTGAATCATGTCTCTGATTGGCCAGAGAGTCTAATCATCTGGTGATGTCAGGTTTTAATTAGTTTGATTAGAAGGAGCGAGAGAGAAAGAAATCCAGGAGTCTTGAAGTCCTCCCGGACTGGAGTGGACTATCCCTGGTGTAGTAGGGCAGAAACTGAAGAGAGGAATAACGGCATATACAAAAATATCCTTTAGAATAGAATTTACAAAAAGAGCATTATTATGACACAATCTTGAGCCCGTTTGTCATCTCAGCAAGAGGACGGCTCTATGCCAGGTCCAGCTGATCCAAAACCTTTAAACGTCATTACAACAAAACCCTGCAATATTTGCTAGAACAAGAGGGCAAATAATTTACAGTTGGAGGAACATTGGGGAGAGGGAGGGGTGTCACGGACAGACTTGTTACATCTTCTGTTAATAAGAATATTTAGAGATAGCACATTAAATATTATATACCTAGTTGCCCTGTACATTTATAAAACAATGCATATATAGCTATCGAGAAGTTAGCAAAGAAAATGAAACTAAATAATATAACAGTAGTCCTCTGTCCCTAGGTGATACATGTCTCCTGTAATGTCATAATACAAGCCTGAAAGTACAGAAGATAAGAAAGTCAAGTATTTTTCTGGAATAGAAAACGAAACAAAAAGCTGAATCAGGATCCAATGTGATGGATTGTTTCGGACTAAGAGTCAAATCCTAACTTGCACTTAAGACAAATTCTCTCCCATTCACATCCTCGTGACTAAGTGAAAATTCAACTGAAGTGGAAGTTAGGATTTGCCCCCAAAGGGAATAAGGCAGGTTTGTATGGTCCCAGCAGAGAAGGAGATAAGATTGACACACTATTCCCTAAGTAGTGCACTACTTTTGACCAGAGCCCTATGGTCCCTGGTAAAAAGTAGTGCACTATATAGGGAATGGAGTTCCATTTGGGAAACACATAATAGCACCAGCACACAGAGATCCCCTGGCAACTGGCACAAGTACAGCAGAAAGGTGTACCGTTGCATCCTGGGTAGATTATCTAAATTGCTTTGCAGATTGTGTTTTAGGCTTTGTCTCAAATGGCACCCTGTTACCTACATGTACAAGACTCTGGTCAAATATACAGAGCACTATATAGGGAATAGGGTGCCATTTCACATCTGCCCTATTAGTTAGGGTGGCAGTGTCCAAGGATGGGACAGCACCCAGTCATCTCCTTCACACACAGTGGCCCTTGTACGAGACAAGGTGAGGATCAAGGAGGATTTGGAGGGTGGAGGAGGGCAGTGAAGGGGGCTGTAGGTAGAAGCCATGATCATGTCCACTGTGTAGGGGGTTCCCTGGGGCCTTTGGGTTGTGTGCAGCGGTTACTGTATCCTGGAAGACAAGAGAAGAACAGGGATATGATTAAAGCGTTTGGGAGTTTTTCAGGCCACGTCACCTGACCAGGAAAAATTCTGGTTCTTAGTTGTGGTTATATGTTATGACTAGAAATCAGAGTTTTCCTGGTCAGGAACAACTCAGGGCCCTAGTTATAGTAAACAACTATAGACACAACATGACCATATTTACTATCACTTTCCCTCCTCCTCCTCCTCCTCCTCTCACCCATCTCTGAGGAAGCCTTGCTCTCTGCTGTGCTGTCTGCTACTGTGGTGTTGGCAGGGGATGTTTCCACTCCTGCTGCATCTGAAATCTTCTTACTCCTCTCTCCTGACGGTTCTGGGACAAACACACACACACACACAGTGTCAGGTTTCCCTGTCACGCAGAAACACACACCGTAGCACACACACACACACACAGTGTCAGGCTTCCCTGTCACGCAGCAACACACACCGTAGCACACACACACACAGTGTCAGGCTTCCCTGTCACGCAGCAACACACACCGTAGCACACACACACACAGTGTCAGGTTTCCCTGTCACGCAGCAACACACACCGTAGCACACACACACACACACACACACACACACAGTGTCAGGCTTCCCTGTCACGCAGCAACACACACCGTAGCACACACACACACACACAGTGTCAGGCTTCCCTGTCACGCAGCAACACACACCGTAGCACACACACACACACACACAGTGTCAGGCTTCCCTGTCACGCAGTAACACACACCGTAGCACACACAGTGTCAGGCTTCCCTGTCACGCAGTAACACACACCGTAGCACACACACACACAGTGTCAGGCTTCCCTGTCACACAGCAACACACACCGTAGCACACACACACACAGTGTCAGGCTTCCCTGTCACACAGCAACACACACCGTAGCACACACACACACACACACACACCGTAGCGCACACACACACACAGTGTCAGGCTTCCCTGTCACGCAGTAACGCACACCGTAGCACACACACACACAGCTGTTCCTTTAATAAAAGCCTACAGTCTTATCATTGCAGGGTCATTTGTGGAACAGTGAATGCCTCCAGCAGACTAACTAGGAAACATAATAAAACCAAGCAGGTTAAAAGATAAGCTTGGAGAAGTGTCAGATAAATACTACATTGGTAATTAGGTTACACAGACAGACTGCCTCTCTGCTCCCAACTCCAGACCAGACCTCCTTCCAGACCAGACAGACAGACAGACAGACCGACAGACCTCCTTCCAGACCAGACACAGACCTCCAGACCAGACAGACCTCCTTCCAGACCAGCCAGACAGACAGACCTCCTTCCAGACCAGACAGAGATACAGATAGACAGACAGAACTCCAGACCAGACAGCCAGAACTCCTTCCAGACCAGACAGACAGACCTCCTTCCAGACCAGATAGACCTCCTTCCAGACCAGACAGAGATACAGATAGACAGACAGAACTCCAGACCAGACAGACAGATAGAACTCCTTTCAGACAGACCTCCTTCCAGACCAGACAGACAGACAGACCTCCAGACCAGACAGACCTCCTTCCAGACCAGACAGACAGAACTCCTTCCAGACCAGACAGACAGACAGAACTCCAGACCAGACAGACAGACAGAACTCCAGACCAGACCTTTTAGATCCTTTAACGACATCAATGATTAATTTTCATGGAGATCTGTGCAGAACAGAGTGATGTTTTACAGCCAAACCCCTGCTCTCTCCTAATCACCCATCTGAACATCAAACAGCAGAACAGAGTGATGTTTTACAGCCAAACCCCTGCTCTCTCCTAATCACCCATCTGAACATCAAACAGCAGAACAGAGTGATGTTTTACAGCCAAACCCCTGCTCTCTCCTAATCACCCATCTGAACATCAAACAGCAGAACAGAGTGATGTTTTACAGCCAAACCCCTGCTCTCTCCTAATCACCCATCTGAACATCAAACAGCAGAACAGAGTGATGTTTTACAGCCAAACCCCTGCTCTCTCCTAATCACCCATCTGAACATCAAACAGCAGAACAGAGTGATGTTTTACAGCCAAACCCCTGCTCTCTCCTAATCACCCATCTGAACATCAAACAGCAGAACAGAGTGATGTTTTACAGCCAAACCCCTGCTCTCTCCTAATCACCCATCTGAACATCAAACAGCAGAACAGAGTGATGTTTTACAGCCAAACCCCTGCTCTCTCCTAATCACCCATCTGAACATCAAACAGCAGAACAGAGTGATGTTTTACAGCCAAACCCCTGCTCTCTCCTAATCACCCATCTGAACATCAAACAGCAGAACAGAGTGATGTTTTACAGCCAAACCCCTGCTCTCTCCTAATCACCCATCTGAACATCAAACAGCAGAACAGAGTGATGTTTTACAGCCAAACCCCTGCTCTCTCCTAATCACCCATCTGAACATCAAACAGCAGAACAGAGTGATGTTTTACAGCCAAACCCCTGCTCTCTTCTAATCACCCATCTGAACATCAAACAGCAGAACAGAGTGATGTTTTACAGCCAAACCCCTGCTCTCTCCTAATCACCCATCTGAGAGGGAGGGACAAAACCACATCTGAGACTGCCTGAGGCCCAAATGGCACTCTATCCCCTTCATAGTGCACTACTTTGGACCAGGGCCCATGCACTATATAGGGAATAGGGTGCCATTTGGGATGCAATTAGGGCTTATGTTGGGCAATGAGACCCCCCCCCCCCTCATGCCATCAGAGGCAGCCAATCATTTAGCCTAAATACTGAAGAGATGAGCCACCTACCTCTCTCTGCTATCTGTGCCTGTGTACTCCTCTGCTCCTGTGGAAAGAGATGGAGGACACAGATTAATAACAGGGCTGAAGAAGAGGTGATGATGAAGAGAGACGGAGGACACAGATTAATAACAGGGCTGAAGAAGAGGTGATGATGAAGAGAGATGGAGGAGGGTGCATCTCAACGGAACAAATAAAGTAGCCTAAAGCAGTTGTTCCTGCCCAGTACTAACACACCTCAATCAACGCATCATCAAGCCCGTCATGAGTTGAATCAGGTCTGCTAGTACTGGGATGGAACAAAACCCTGCACACCCCGTGTGTCCCCAGAAGCAGGACTGGAGAACAGAAGTCTAGAGGTTGTTTCTATAAAGCTGGTGATGATGGTCTTCACCTGAGGAAAACCTGCTCCTTTTCCTGACTGGTCTTCTGAGATACTCCAGTCTGATGGTCCTGGTGCCTTCAACTCTGATGGGTCTGGAGATGGACGGAGAGAGAGAGAGAAAGAGGGAGAGAAAGTAAAAGACAAGAGAGAGACTTCCATAGAGAGACACCATAGCTCTATATATTTGGTAGCCTCAAGTGCCAGGCTTCTAGGCTGCAGACACAAGAGCACGTCTGGCCACGAGACGTCCCTTTTCAACCCTCTTTATGTACCACTGACTTCCTCATTCATTCCATTGTAACGGTTCTTACATGCTGGACGTCATTTAAGCACCAATTACGACTGTTGCGTCGATCAACCCCCATCTGTCTCCTCAGCTCTAATGGTTGACCCTTCCTGTCTTCATTATGTGTTTAAAACTAGTTGTAAACGTAACACTAGTTGTAAACGTATATATATGCGGTCTTGTGATCTTATTATATTCTAGTATTTTACTTAATATTAGTATTATTGTTGTTTTATTAACTTCTTTGACCTGCATGTTGGGAGTTTGGAGCTGAAGAATTTCACTGTACCCTGTCCAGGTGACAAATAATTTGTCATTTGATAAATGTCACGAACACACATCAATACATAAACACACACAATCTAATGAGAGCATGTTAATTCCAGAGAACGCTAACTCTGCCCTCCATCCCATCTCGCTGCACCCATTCACCCTCCCTCCCTTCACAGCAGCACAGGGCTGAGGCTGCCCTCCCTCCCTTCACAGCAGCACAGGGCTGAGGCTGCCCTCCCTCCCTTCACAGCAGCACAGGGCTGAGGCTGCCCTCCCTTCACAGCAGCACAGGGCTGAGGCTGCCCTGCAGGCCAGGGGTTCATATTAGAGGACAGCGAGGGGCGGGACTCTGGTTTGAGAGGAGCCATTAGAGGACAGCGAGGGGCGGGACTCTGGTTTGAGAGGAGCCATTAGAGGACAGCGAGGGGTGGGACTCTGGTTCGAGAGGAGCCATTAGAGGACAGCGAGGGGTGGGACTCTGGTTCGAGAGGAGCCATTAGAGGACAGCGAGGGGTGGGACTCTGGTTCGAGAGAAGCCATTAGAGGACAGCGAGGGGTGGGACTCTGGTTCGAGAGAAGCCATTAGAGGAGCCATTAGAGGACAGTGAGGGGTGGGACTCTGGTTTGAGGGGTGGGACTCTGGTTTGAGGGGTGGGACTCTGGTTTGAGGGGTGGGACTCTGGTTTGAGAGGAGCCATTAGAGGACAGCGAGGGGTGGGACTCTGGTTTGAGAGGAGCCATTAGAGGACAGCGAGGGGTGGGACTCTGGTTTGAGAGGAGCCATTAGAGGACAGCGAGGGGTGGGACTCTGGTTTGAGAGGAGCCATTAGAGGACAGCGAGGGGTGGGACTCTGGTTTGAGAGGAGCCATTAGAGGACAGCGAGGGGTGGGACTCTGGTTTGAGAGGAGCCATTAGAGGACAGCGAGGGGTGGGACTCTGGTTTGAGAGGAGCCATTAGAGGACAGTGAGGGGTGGGACTCTGGTTTGAGAGGAGCCATTAGAGGACAGCGAGGGGTGGGACTCTGGTTTGAGAGGAGCCATTAGAGGACAGCGAGGGGTGGGACTCTGGTTTGAGAGGAGCCATTAGAGGACAGCGAGGGGTGGGACTCTGGTTATTTGACATAGCCCTGCTGGCACAAAAAGCTCCTTCATTAACCAACTCAGATGCTAATTTGGAAGTGGCAATATTTGCCTATACATATACACTATACATTATCATATACATTATAATATTTGCCTATACACTATACATTATCATCTGTGTAAACAAACAAAAACAAACTTGCATTGAGAACCAGTCAGTAGCGATGCTGCCTGTGGTATCAATAACGCAGCTATCTGGAGGCTATGATGAAAAGTTCTAGTTGGGGAAACGTCCACAACCATTAACCCTCAGAGCTGGACCCAGTTGGACTCTGCTTATAATGATCTCTAGAATTAATTATCTGGCTGTCCTGCAACTTCTGCCCTTGGGCCTAATGATATCACCACAGTATCAATGTCAGTCAGGTACTGCTGCTCGGGAGATCAGGAGTTTTTCAGACCATCTGAGCTGATCTGTAAAAACTCAGGGCCCTAGACTTGTAGACTATACCTGGGGCCTGAAGTACTTCCTGGTCTGGTCACATGGTGATGAAAACCTCCTGGCCCTATGTACGTCCCTAATAGAAGTTGAGTGGTCTGATGTCGGAACACTAAGGAGTTGGTCTGATGTCGGAACACTAAGGAGTTGGTCTGATGTCGGAACACTAAGGAGTTGGTCTGATGTCAGAACACTAAGGAGTTGGTCTGATGTCGGAACACTAAGGAGTTGGTCTGATGTCGGAACACTAAGGAGTTGGTCTGATGTTGGAACACTAAGGAGTTGGTCTGATATTGGAACACTAAGGAGTTGGTCTCGGCAGTTTTGGGCACCTCAAGGCTTATTTATTTTTATTTAACTAGGCAAGTCCATTAAGAACAAATTCTTATTTACAATGACGGCCTACCCCGGCCAAACCCTAACGCTGGGACTCCCAATCACGGCCGGTTGTGATACAGCCTGAACCAGGGTCTGTAGTGACGCCTCTAGCACTGAGATGCAGTGCCTTAGACCACTGAGCCACTCGGGAGCTCCCCCTTTTGTATGGTGGTGTCTGGCTTACATCTACAGACTGGATATATACGGCAGAGAATCAGAGATGACTTCATTAAAAAGCCCCTCATTTCATTTCCGTGCTCTCTCAACAACAGTCATATGAAAAGTCATCTGGAAGAGTTCTGAAGCTGAGATGACTGATTGAGAAGGCAAACACATCCATGTTCAGGGTCTGCAGAGTTGTTTCTGGCGCCCTCTTGTGTCAAGCCACCACACTGCAGCAGAAGACAGCAGGCAGACCAAGGGGTGGAGCCAGTCCTGGAGGGCTGAAGAATGCCCAAAGGTGCAGGTTTTTGTTCCAGCCCAGGTCTAAAACACTCCATTCCCCTTTTCACAATTTAAATAGGAGACTATGATTAGTTGATCATTTTAATCAGATGTGTTAACTTACAGTTGGGCTGGAACAAAAGCCTGCAACACTGTGGCTCTTCGGGATGTTGGAAATTGTAGACCCTCCCTTGTCTGTAGTCTCATGATGCCAGACATCTTACTACATCTCACCATTCCTGATGTATGAGACCAAGATGATCCCTCGGACCGTTAAAACACACCTGTGGCCAAAATGAAGGACTCTGGGGTTCTCTCAGGTAGAGGGGGAGGGGAATCTTCACTCTGGTCACTGTCTGGGTCAGAGGTCAGAGTACAGCAGGGGTTACTACCAGGGGTCAAAGGTCAAATCGACGGCCAATCAACAATCAAACGACAGCGAGAAACAGGTACATCTGAAATGGTGCCATATTCCTAATGATTAAGTGCACTACTTTTAGCCAGAGCCCTAGGTGAAGTAGTGCACTACTTTTAGCCAGAGCCCTAGGTGAAGTAGTGCACTACTTTTAGCCAGAGCCCTAGGTGAAGTAGTGCACTACTTTTAGCCAGAGCCCTAGGTGAAGTAGTGCACTACTTTTAGCCAGAGCCCTAGGTGAAGTAGTGCACTACTTTTAGCCAGAGCCCTAGGTGAAGTAGTGCACCACTTTTAGCCAGAGCCCTAGGTGAAGTAGTGCACCACTTTTAGCCAGAGCCCTAGATGAAGTAGTGCACCACTTTTAGCCAGAGCCCTAGGTGAAGTAGTGCACTACTTTTAGCCAGAGCCCTAGGTGAAGTAGTGCACCACTTTTAGCCAGAGCCCTAGGTGAAGTAGTGCACCACTTTTAGCCAGAGCCCTAGGTGAAGTAGTGCACCACTTTTAGCCAGAGCCCTAGGTGAAGTAGTGCACCACTTTTAGCCAGAGCCCTAGGTTAAGTAGTGCACTACTTTTAGCCAGAGCCCTAGGTGAAGTAGTGCACCACTTTTAGCCAGAGCCCTATGTGAAGTAGTGCACCACTTTTAGCCAGAGCCCTAGGTGAAGTAGTGCACTACTTTTAGCCAGAGCCCTAGGTGAAGTAGTGCACTACTTTTAGCCAGAGCCCTAGGTGAAGTAGTGCACTACTTTTAGCCAGAGCCCTAGGTGAAGTAGTGCACTACTTTTACCCAGAGCCCTAGGTGAAGTAGTGCACTACTTTTAGACAGAGCCCTAGGTGAAGTAGTGCACTACTTTTAGCCAGAGCCCTAGGTGAAGTAGTGCAGTGTAAAGACAAAGGTACCATTTCAGATGCAGCCAGAGAGAAGCTCAGAATACATCCTCCCAGACTCAGAGCCAGAACACCCCAAGACAACACAAAGCCAAGCACAGCCAAAATCAACACCAAACCATTCAATCATTCCCATCAAATCACAGCTGTTTCAATCACAAGCGAAGAGATCATACAATCAGAGATCAGGTGATTTTGAGATCATGATTAGGATATCGCTCGATTCCCATCAGCTGCCTTTGATCAAAATCCCATCTCTGGGCAGTTAAGTGATTGTCAGGACATTGTGCATAGCGTAGCAAAATAGGAGGCTTTACACCCGTGCACACGGTTGGTTGGTACGCATGCACTGTCCCCCCCCACCCACACAAATCCATCCCAGCCACCCACCAATCCCCTTTCCAGGACCCCAGCCACCCACCAATCCCCTTTCAAGGACCCCCAGCCACCCACCAATCCCTTTCCAGGACCCCCTGAAACATCTCCTGGTGCTTGACCACTAGTCAGCTCTAGTCTCACGCAGGCAGACACACACACAGACACACACACACAGACACAGACACACACACAGACACACACACACGTTGCCTGCTCAGTCTGCCTCAGCTCACCCAAGCCTGACCTCTCACATGCTCACAGCACTCTCCTCTCCATCCCCTCCATCCATCCCCTCCCCCACTATCTCCATCCCTCCCCCACTATCTCCATCCCTCCCCACTATCTCCATCCCTCCCCACTATCTCCATCCCTCCCCACTATCTCCATCCCTCCCCACTATCTCCATCCTTCACCACTAGCTCCATCCTTCCATCTCTACTGAGGAGTCTTTCCACATCAACTATCCTGCCAGACTGTCTGCTTCCTCACTCACACCCAGCCTAACACTACTCTGTCTGCTTCCTCACTCACACCCAGCCTAACACTACTGTCTGCTTCCTCACTCACACCCAGCCTAACACTACTCTGTCTGCTTCCTCACTCACACCCAGCCTAACACTACTCTGTCTGCTTCCTCACTCACACCCAGCCTAACACGACTCTGTCTGCTTCCTCACTCACACCCAGCCTAACACTACTCTGTCTGCTTCCTCACTCACACCCAGCCTAACACTACTGTCTGCTTCCTCACTCACACCCAGCCTAACACTACTCTGTCTGCTTCCTCACTCACACCCAGCCTAACACTACTCTGTCTGCTTCCTCACTCACACCCAGCCTAACACTACTGTCTGCTTCCTCACTCACACCCAGCCTAACACTACTCTGTCTGCTTCCTCACTCACACCCAGCCTAACACTACTCTGTCTGCTTCCTCACTCACACCCAGCTTAACACTACTCTGTCTGCTTCCTCACTCACACCCAGCCTAACACTACTGTCTGCTTCCTCACTCACACCCAGCCTAACACTACTCTGTCTGCTTCCTCACTCACACCCAGCCTAACACTACTCTGTCTGCTTCCTCACTCACACCCAGCCTAACACTACTGTCTGCTTCCTCACTCACACCCAGCCTAACACTACTGTCTGCTTCCTCACTCACACCCAGCCTAACACTACTCTGTCTGACAACGGCACGGAGGGAAACAGAAGCAGAAAAAGGTTCCAGGAGACATTGTTCATTGTGAAAACACATTATTGAGCTGTAGTCGATTGTGCTTAGCTTCAGGTTATCCACACCACTCGCCTGCTAGCAGAGCCATTTGTGCATCCATAGCCCACTTTATTTCCTGTCTAGAAGTCTGCGATTATGCACGGATGCTCAAATGGCTATTCTAGCGTGTCTAGTCTCCTCTCCTGTCTGAAACATCCTGTTGAGGCCTAGCAACATCTCTCCTGTCTGAAACACCCTGTTGAGGCCTAGCAACCTATCTCCTGTCTGAAACACCCTGTTGAGGCCTAGCAACCTATCTCCTGTCTGAAACACCCTGTTGAGGCCTAGCAACATCTCTCCTGTCTGAAACACCCTGTTGAGGCCTAGCAACATCTCTCCTGTCTGAAACACCCTGTTGAGGCCTAGCAACATCTCTCCTGTCTGAAACACCCTGTTGAGGCCTAGCAACATCTCTCCTGTCTGAAACACCATGTCGAGGCCTAGCAACATCTCTCCTGTCTGAAACACCCTGTCGAGGCCTAGCAACATCTCTCCTGTCTGAAACACCCTGTCGAGGCCTAGCAACATCTCTCCTGTCTGAAACACCCTGTCGAGGCCTAGCAACATCTCTCCTGTCTGAAACACCCTGTTGAGGCCTAGCAACATCTCTCCTGTCTGAAACACCCTGTTGAGGCCTAGCAACATCTCTCCTGTCTGAAACACCCTGTTGAGGCCTAGCAACATCTCTCCTGTCTGAAACACCCTGTTGAGGCCTAGCAACATCTCTCCTGTCTGAAACACCCTGTTGAGGCCTAGCAACATCTCTCCTGTCTGAAACACCCTGTTGAGGCCTAGCAACATCTCTCCTGTCTGAAACACCCTGTTGAGGCCTAGCAACATCTCTCCTGTCTGAAACACCCTGTTGAGGCCTAGCAACATCTCTCCTGTCTGAAACACCCTGTTGAGGCCTAGCAACATCTCTCCTGTCTGAAACACCCTGTTGAGGCCTAGCAACATCTCTCCTGTCTGAAACACCCTGTTGAGGCCTAGCAACATCTCTCCTGTCTGAAACACCCTGTTGAGGCCTAGCAACATCTCTCCTGTCTGAAACACCCTGTTGAGGCCTAGCAACATCTCTCCTGTCTGAAACACCCTGTTGAGGCCTAGCAACATCTCTCCTGTCTGAAACACCCTGTTGAGGCCTAGCAACATCTCTCCTTGGGGAAAGCAGAAACAGCCTGGTACATTACAGTCTATGTCCCAAATGGCACCCTTTTGTCAAAGGTAGTGCACTATATAGGGAGCCATTTGGGCTATAACCTACATTGTAAACCAGCTCAGTCGTGGGGCAGCCGGGGGCCAGCAGAACACATTAGCCCTGTTTGCACCACAGACAGATGTAAGATTAATCCATGCTTCGGCCCACAGAGCACCGCTAATGGCCCACATCCAATGGGGTGACATGCAGGCAGACACACCTCCCCCGCCAAGCACGGCTGGTCAGAAAGCACCACATGCCATGAGCTCAGAGACATGAACAGCAGAGTCCGCAGTCACACATGATCAGATGTTTACTCATCTCACCATCAGAACATTTCACATAGTCAACAAATCATCCAATAACAGACTGTCTTACATTACCCCACCTACGAGTTACATTACCTCTCAACATAACCCCACGTAAGACTTACCATTACCCCTCAACATAACCCCCCCCATCTTTACATAGCCCCACTCGGCATCCTGTACCATCCTGTTCTGTCCCTTCACTGTCACAGAATACTATGGTAACTCCAACTATAGCCTTGAGTCCGCAGCCTAAACCCCAAGGTCCGCAGCCTAAACCCCAAGGTCTGCAGCCTAAACCCCAAGGTCCGCAGCCTAAACCCCAAGGTCCGCAGCCTAAACCCTAAGGTCCGCAGCCTAAACCCCAAGGTCCGCAGCCTAAACCCCAAGGTCCGCAGCCTAAACCCCAAGGTCCGCAGCCTAAACCCTAAGGTCCGCAGCCTAAACCCTAAGGTCCGCAGCCTAAACCCTAAGGTCCGCAGCCTAAACCCTAAGGTCCGCAGCCTAAACCCTAAGGTCTGCAGCCTAAACCCTAAGGTCTGCTAGAGCAGCTGAACTATGGAACTAGACACCATCTAATAACATGGGCAGTGTGGTGTGACACTATCGTGGTCAGTTTATTAGCCTCCAGGGAGACACCATTATGTGTGTGTGTGTGTGTGTGTGTGTGTGTGTGTGTGTGTGTGTGTGTGTGTGTGTGTCTTGTCCTCATTCTACAGTAGACTAGGACTGGGTTGCCATGGTAAAATGGCAGATTACGCATTTACCGTACTTCAGAAAATGAGTGACTATAGCAGGTCAGAGTTGGAAGACAAAATACAGAAATAATTCAGTTTATTGACACTTTTTGGGGGGAGGGGTTACAAGACATGATCATTTTAGTTCCCTGGTTTAACAAGTTTTATAACAATATATTCGATGTATCCAAACACTATCTGTTTTATACATAATTAAAATGTTAATTCTCCACATAAGCAGTCCATAAGCAAGTCTGTGTGTATAATTAGTCTATATTGCAAGCCAGTGTTCTGAACCTGTCAGTTGGACTGGTCAGTCTCTCCATTGTCCCTTGCAGTGCTGTGTGTTTATACAGATCTGTGGTCTACATACCTTGTGTGTGTGTGTGTGTGTGTGTGTGTCTAGACAGCCTTCGACAGCCTGTCATTACAGTGTGGCCTGCCAGTGCCCTCTGGCCACGGACGTAGTCTCCAGCTCTCCACTAACTGACCCTAGATCAGCCTGTCAGCTGCTGCTCCACCCTACAGCTGACCACAACAACCACTGACCCTTAGTCTGCCTGCCAGCTGCTGCTCCACCCTACAGCTGACCACAACAACCACTGACCCTAGATCAGCCTGTCAGCTGCTGCTCCACCCTACAGCTGACCACAACAACCACTGACCCTAGATCAGCCTGTCAGCTGCTGCTCCACCCTACAGCTGACCACAACAACCACTGACCCTAGATCTGCCTGCCAGCTGCTGCTCCACCCTACAGCTGACCACAACAACCACTGACCCTAGATCTGCCTGCCAGCTGCTGCTCCACCCTACAGCTGACCACAACAACCACTGACCCTAGATCTGCCTGCCAGCTGCTGCTCCACCCTACAGCTGACCACAACAACCACTGACCCTAGATCAGCCTGTCAGCTGCTGCTCCACCCTACAGCTGACCACAACAACCACTGACCCTTAGTCAGCCCTTATAATAGGACCCCAACCACCTGGGTTCAAATACTATTTGAAATGTTTAACATGCTTTTACCGTTTGCTTTGGTCTTCCTGGAGACGTAAATTGATCCATGGCCTCCAGGCAAGCTCAGTCAAGCACAGAGAAAGTATTTGCAATGATTTCAAATCGTGTTTGAACCCAGCTCTGACCCTCACCCCCAGCCCATCTTCTGTCCCTGTGTCTGGTCCCTAGTCTGTTTAGTCAGTAGTACCACAGCCCATCTTCTGTCCCTGTGTCTGGTCCCTAGTCTGTTTAGTCAGTAGTACCACAGCCCATCTTCAGCCCAACAGAGTTAGGAAAGTAGGTTAGGTAGTAAAAGCCCTAACGTAACCACGTACTTGATGCCGTTTCCGTCGGCGACCGTTGCTCGGCGATGGACATGGTCGAGACCTTCCTGGGCGGGTGTTCGCCATGGGCCGCCGTAACCGTGGCCGTAGCCTTGGAGGACCATGAAGGTCTGGAACCCTCCCCTCCTCCTCCTCCAGTGATTCGTCCATCTCCCTTCACATCAGGGAAGTCTGAGTGCAGAGGATTGGTGAAGCTCAGAGCAGTCCTGACAGGGGTGGAGGTGGAGGAGAGGGGCTGGGAAGAGGTCAGATTGGAGGTGGGGGTGCTCTCTGACCCAGCCACCAGGGCTGGAGGTGTGGGGGCTTTCTCTGGGCTGATCCAGCCTGCCTGACCCTCCTTCTCCCCCTTAAGGGGCAGGTGGTTGGGGCGGGAGGGGAGGGGTCCGAAGGCGCCCTGGTGCGTTATGTTGGGGGGCCCCCCGTCGGCCCCTGAGTCCTCAGAAAGAGAGGAACTGGAGGTGTTGGAGCGGGCCTTGAAGGCAAGGGATCTCTGCAGCTTGCTGTTACCATCGAAGCTCTTTGGACCCTCCTGTAACGGAACCTTCTGTATCTCAATACTCAGCTTCCTCTCTAGACGCACGGCCCCGTCCACTGGGGAGGAGGGAGAGGGGGCCTGGGGGCCTCCTGAGGGGACACTGTCCAACCATGTCTTGTCTGAAGTCTTGTTATAGTTCTCCTTCAGGTCCGGGGACTGTTTGGCTTTCTGGGCTTTCTGGGGCTGCTGCTGCTGTGCAGAGGCCAGGACGTGGATGACAGGCTTGGGGTGGTAGCGGTCGTTGTCCTGCCGTACATTGGTGACGGTGGGGAAGGCAGAGGGGGGAGACGGGGTCAGGATGGGAGGAACCGGGCGTGGCTCTGGGGGCTGAAGGATCTCCTCTTTCACGTCCCCTTCCAACTGACTGCTGAGAGAGAGAGAGAGAGAGAGAGTGAGGGAGGGAGCAAGAGGGGGGGAGAGGGAGCAAGAGGGGGGGAGAGGGAGCAAGAGGGGGGGGGGGAGAATGAGCAAAGGGGGGGGGGGGAGAATGAGCAAGAGGGGGGGGGGGAGAACTGAGCAAGAGGGGGGGGGGAGAATGAGCAAGAGGGGGGGGGGGGGGAGAATGAGCGAGAGGGGGGGGAGAAGGAGCGAGAGAAGGAGCGAGAGGGGGGGGGCAAGGAGTGAGAGGGGGGGAGAGAAAAAATGGGAGAGAGAAATGAAGACAGCGAATAGCAATTCAAACTTCATATTTCTGCCAAAATTCTACCACTAGATGGCAGACTTCAATGTACAGTACAATAGCAGGGCAAAACATGTATCTAAATCAAAACCAACTTCTCCAAATGTACATAATATCATGGATTTACCACAGTAATCTACCTGAAATACATCAGAACATAAGAGCAGATTACCCAGTGAACACGGGGGGCAACCCAGTTACCCAGTGAACACGGGGGGCAACCCAGTTACCCAGTGAACACGGGGGGCAACCCAGTTACCCAGTGAACACGGGGGGCAACCCAGTTACCCAGTGAACACGGGGGGCAACCCAGTTACCCAGTGAACACGGGGGGCAACCCAGTTACCCAGTGAACACGGGGGGCAACCCAGTTACCCAGTGAACACGGGGGGTAACCCAGTTACCCAGTGAACACGGGGGGTAACCCAGTTACCCAGTGAACACGGGGGGTAACCCAGTTACCCAGTGAACACGGGGGGTAACCCAGTTACCCAGTGAACACGGGGGGTAACCCAGTTACCCAGTGAACACGGGGGGTAACCCAGTTACCCAGTGAACACGGGGGGTAACCCAGTTACCCAGTGAACACGGGGGGTAACAGTTACCTAGTGAACACGGGGGGTAACAGTTACCTAGTGAACACGGGGGGTAACAGTTACCTAGTGAACACGGGGGGTAACCCAGTTACCCAGTGAACACGGGGGGTAACCCAGTTACCCAGTGAACACGGGGGGTAACCCAGTTACCCAGTGAACACGGGGGGTAACCCAGTTACCTAGTGAACACAGGGGTAACACAGTTACCTAGTGAACACAGGGGGTAACACAGTTACCTAGTGAACACAGGGGGTAACACAGTTACCTAGTGAACACAGGGGGTAACCCAGTTACCTAGTGAACACAGGGGGTAACCCAGTTACCTAGTGAACACAGGGGGTAACCCAGTTACCTAGTGAACACAGGGGGTAACCCAGTTACCCAGTGAACACAGGGGGTAACCCAGTTACCCAGTGAACACAGGGGGTAACCCAGTTACCCAGTGAACACAGGGGGTAACCCAGTTACCCAGTGAACACAGGGGGTAACCCAGTTACCCAGTGAACACAGGGGGTAACCCAGTTACCCAGTGAACACAGGGGGTAACCCAGTTACCCAGTGAACACAGGGGGTAACCCAGTTACCCAGTGAACACAGGGGGTAACCCAGTTACCCAGTGAACACAGGGGGTAACCCAGTTACCCAGTGAACACAGGGGGTAACCCAGTTACCCAGTGAACACAGGGGGTAACCCAGTTACCCAGTGAACACAGGGGGTAACCCAGTTACCCAGTGAACACAGGGGGTAACCCAGTTACCCAGTGAACACAGGGGGTAACCCAGTTACCCAGTGAACACAGGGGGTAACCCAGTTACCCAGTGAACACAGGGGGTAACCCAGTTACCCAGTGAACACAGGGGGTAACCCAGTTACCCAGTGAACACAGGGGGTAACCCAGTTACCCAGTGAACACAGGGGGTAACCCAGTTACCCAGTGAACACAGGGGGTAACCCAGTTACCCAGTGAACACAGGGGGTAACCCAGTTACCTAGTGAACACAGGGGGTAACACAGTTACCTAGTGAACACAGGGGGTAACACAGTTACCTAGTGAACACAGGGGGTAACACAGTTACCTAGTGAACACAGGGGGTAACACAGTTACCTAGTGAACACAGGGGGTAACACAGTTACCTAGTGAACACAGGGGGTAACACAGTTACCTAGTGAACACAGGGGTAACACAGTTACCTAGTGAACACAGGGGTAACACAGTTACCTAGTGAACACAGGGGGGTAACACAGTTACCTAGTGAACACAGGGGGTAACACAGTTACCTAGTGAACACAGGGGTAACACAGTTACCTAGTGAACACAGGGGGTAACACAGTTACCTAGTGAACACAGGGGGTAACACAGTTACCTAGTGAACACAGGGGGGTAACACAGTTACCTAGTGAACACAGGGGGTAACACAGTTACCTAGTGAACACAGGGGGTAACACAGTTACCTAGTGAACACAGGGGGGTAACACAGTTACCTAGTGAACACAGGGGGTAACAGTTACCTAGTGAACACAGGGGGTAACACAGTTACCTAGTGAACACAGGGGGTAACACAGTTACCTAGTGAACACAGGGGGTAACACAGTTACCTAGTGAACACAGGGGGTAACACAGTTACCTAGTGAACACAGGGGGTAACACAGTTACCTAGTGAACACAGGGGGTAACACAGTTACCTAGTGAACACAGGGGGTAACACAGTTACCTAGTGAACACAGGGGGTAACACAGTTACCTAGTGAACACAGGGGTAACACAGTTACCTAGTGAACACAGGGGGTAACCCAGTTACCTAGTGAACACAGGGGGTAACCCAGTTACCTAGTGAACACAGGGGGTAACCCAGTTACCTAGTGAACACAGGGGGTAACCCAGTTACCTAGTGAACACAGGGGGTAACCCAGTTACCTAGTGAACACAGGGGGTAACCCAGTTACCTAGTGAACACAGGGGGTAACCCAGTTACCTAGTGAACACAGGGGGTAACACAGTTACCTAGTGAACACAGGGGGTAACACAGTTACCTAGTGAACACAGGGGGGTAACACAGTTACCTAGTGAACACAGGGGGTAACACAGTTACCTAGTGAACACAGGGGGTAACACAGTTACCTAGTGAACACAGGGGGGTAACAGTTACCTAGTGAACACAGGGGGTAACACAGTTACCTAGTGAACACAGGGGGTAACACAGTTACCTAGTGAACACAGGGGGTAACACAGTTACCTAGTGAACACAGGGGGTAACACAGTTACCTAGTGAACACAGGGGGTAACACAGTTACCTAGTGAACACAGGGGGTAACACAGTTACCTAGTGAACACAGGGGGTAACACAGTTACCTAGTGAACACAGGGGGTAACACAGTTACCTAGTGAACACAGGGGGTAACACAGTTACCTAGTGAACACAGGGGGTAACACAGTTACCTAGTGAACACAGGGGGTAACACAGTTACCTAGTGAACACAGGGGGTAACACAGTTACCTAGTGAACACAGGGGGTAACACAGTTACCTAGTGAACACAGGGGGTAACACAGTTACCTAGTGAACACAGGGGTAACACAGTTACCTAGTGAACACAGGGGTAACACAGTTACCTAGTGAACACAGGGGGTAACACAGTTACCTAGTGAACACAGGGGGGTAACACAGTTACCTAGTGAACACAGGGGGGTAACACAGTTACCTAGTGAACACAGGGGGTAACACAGTTACCTAGTGAACACAGGGGGTAACACAGTTACCTAGTGAACACAGGGGGTAACACAGTTACCTAGTGAACACAGGGGGTAACACAGTTACCTAGTGAACACAGGGGGTAACACAGTTACCTAGTGAACACAGGGGGTAACACAGTTACCTAGTGAACACAGGGGGTAACCCAGTTACCTAGTGAACACAGGGGGTAACCCAGTTACCTAGTGAACACAGGGGGTAACCCAGTTACCTAGTGAACACAGGGGGTAACACAGTTACCTAGTGAACACAGGGGGTAACACAGTTACCTAGTGAACACAGGGGGTAACACAGTTACCTAGTGAACACAGGGGGTAACACAGTTACCTAGTGAACACAGGGGGTAACACAGTTACCTAGTGAACACAGGGGGTAACACAGTTACCTAGTGAACACAGGGGGTAACCCAGTTACCTAGTGAACACAGGGGGTAACACAGTTACCTAGTGAACACAGGGGGTAACCCAGTTACCTAGTGAACACAGGGGGTAACACAGTTACCTAGTGAACACAGGGGGTAACCCAGTTACCTAGTGAACACAGGGGGTAACACAGTTACCTAGTGAACACAGGGGGTAACCCAGTTACCTAGTGAACACAGGGGGTAACACAGTTACCTAGTGAACACAGGGGGTAACACAGTTACCTAGTGAACACAGGGGGTAACACAGTTACCTAGTGAACACAGGGGGTAACACAGTTACCTAGTGAACACAGGGGGTAACCCAGTTACCTAGTGAACACAGGGGGTAACACAGTTACCTAGTGAACACAGGGGGTAACCCAGTTACCTAGTGAACACAGGGGGTAACACAGTTACCTAGTGAACACAGGGGGTAACCCAGTTACCTAGTGAACACAGGGGGTAACCCAGTTACCTAGTGAACACAGGGGGTAACACAGTTACCTAGTGAACACAGGGGGTAACACAGTTACCTAGTGAACACAGGGGTAACACCACGGTGGACCTCTATTTCCTCCACTGTGACATAACACAGTGGAATCTGGCTGGATGGAACTCAGATCAGTCGACCAGCCTTTCTTTCCAGGAAACTGAGGTTGTCTGCTAGAGTGGGTGACATGGTAACCACAGAGGGATGGAACATTCAGAACTTCAGAAAGGTGTGTGAACTGTGAAGTTCCATCTCCTGAACTCACACTTTCAGCAGGATGTGGTCGTGTGCCAAATAAAAATCACATGATGACAAACAATGGTTTATGCCCTGCACATGACTACGCAGTACACACACAGTCAGCTAGCTAGCTGGGGCTACAGTCAGCTAGCTAGCTGGGGCTACAGTCAGCTAGCTAGCTGGGGCTACAGTCAGCTAGCTAGCTGGGGCTACAGTCAGCTAGCTAGCTGGGGCTACAGTCAGCTAGCTAGCTGGGGCTACAGTCAGCTAGCTAGCTGGGTCTACAGTCAGCTAGCTAGCTGGGTCTACAGTCAGCTAGCTAGCTGGGTCTACAGTCAGCTAGCTAGCTGGGTCTACAGTCAGCTAGCTAGCTGGGTCTACAGTCAGCTAGCTAGCTGGGTCTACAGTCAGCTAGCTAGCTGGGTCTACAGTCAGCTAGCTAGCTGGGTCTACAGTCAGCTAGCTAGCTGGGTCTACAGTCAGCTAGCTAGCTGGGTCTACAGTCAGCTAGCTAGCTGGGTCTACAGTCAGCTAGCTAGCTGGGTCTACAGTCAGCTAGCTAGCTGGGTCTACAGTCAGCTAGCTAGCTGGGTCTACAGTCAGCTAGCTAGCTGGGTCTACAGTCAGCTAGCTAGCTGGGTCTACAGTCAGCTAGCTAGCTGGGTCTACAGTCAGCTAGCTGGGTCTACAGTCAGCTAGCTAGGGCTACAGTCAGCTAGCTGGGGCTACAGTCAGCTAGCTAGGGCTACAGTCAGCTAGCTAGGGCTACAGTCAGCTAGCTAGGGCTACAGTCAGCTAGCTACGGCTACAGTCAGCTAGCTACGGCTACAGTCAGCTAGCTACGGCTACAGTCAGCTAGCTACGACTACAGTCAGCTAGCTACGACTACAGTCAGCTAGCTACGACTACAGTCAGCTAGCTACGACTACAGTCAGCTAGCTAGGTCTACAGTCAGCTAGCTAGGTCTACAGTCAGCTAGCTAGGTCTACAGTCTGCTAGCTAGGTCTACAGTCAGGTAGCTAGGTCTACAGTCAGCTAGCTAGGTCTACAGTCAGCTAGCTAGGTCTACAGTCAGCTAGCTACGTCTACAGTCAGCTAGCTACGTCTACAGTCAGCTAGCTACGTCTACAGTCAGCTAGCTACGTCTACAGTCAGCTAGCTACGACTACAGTCAGCTAGCTAGGTCTACAGTCAGCTAGCTAGGGCTACAGTCAGCTAGCTACGACTACAGTCAGCTAGCTACGACTACAGTCAGCTAGCTACGACTACAGTCAGCTAGCTACGACTACAGTCAGCTAGCTACGACTACAGTCAGCTAGCTACGACTACAGTCAGCTAGCTAGGTCTACAGTCAGCTAGCTAGGGCTACAGTCAGCTAGCTAGGTCTACAGTCAGCTAGCTAGGTCTACAGTCAGCTAGCTAGGTCTACAGTCAGCTAGCTAGGTCTACAGTCAGCTAGCTAGGTCTACAGTCAGCTAGCTAGGTCTACAGTCAGCTAGGACTACAGTCAGCTAGGTCACAGTCAGTAGCCACAGGTAACTGCCAAAATAAAGGAAACATCAACATAAAGTGGTTTAATAGGGTGTTGGGGCACCACGAGCCAGAACAGCTTCAATACACCTTGGTATAGATTCTACAAGTGTCGAACTCTATTGGAGGGATGCGAGACCATTCTTCCACAATAAATTCCATAATTAGTTTTTTTGTTGGTGGTTGTTGAAAACGGTGTCTCAGCCGCTGCTTCAGAATCTACCAGAACTGTTCAATTAGGTTGAGATCTGGCGACTGACACACACTTTAAGCCCCCTATGCTCCTCTGAGACTCAGTCACTGAGATCTATTCTAGCCATGGTAGCCAAGATAATGGGCAACTGGGCATTTTTATACATGACCCTAAGCATGATGGGATGTTAATTGCTTAATTAACTCAGGAACCACACCTGTATGGACCACACTTTCAATATACTCTGTGTTCCTCATTGACTCAAGTGTTTCCTTTATTTTGTCAGTTACCTGTATGTTGTTGATGAGTAGGGCATGATGGGATCTTTGGGGGAAGAATATCACAGCTGTTCCTGTCTATTGATCTGAACACAGGCTCAGAACAACCTATATGGTGCTGATGACAACCATAGAGCTCCTAATATACCATTACTGAGGGTTTGATTCACGCAATGACCACACGTACTGAGTACAGGTCCTAGACCAGACCAGAAAGAGTCTCCAGTACTGAGTACAGGTCCTAGACCAGAAAGAGTCTCCAGTACTGAGTAAAGGTCCTAGACCAGAAAGAGTCTCCAGTACTGAGTACAGGTCCTAGACCAGACCAGAAAGTCTCCAGTACTGAGTACAAGTCCTAGACTAGACCAGAAAGAGTCTCCAGTACTGAGTACAAGTCCTAGACTAGACCAGAAAGAGTCTCCAGTACTGAGTAAAGGTCCTAGACCAGAAAGAGTCTCCAGTACTGAGTACAAGTCCTAGACTAGACCAGAAAGAGTCTCCAGTACTGAGTACAGGTCCTAGACTAGACCAGAAAGAGTCTCCAGTACTGAGTACAGGTCCTAGACCAGAAAGAGTCTCCAGTACTGAGTACAGGTCCTAGACTAGACCAGTAAGAGTCTCCAGTACTGAGTACAGGTCCTAGACCAGAAAGAGTCTCCAGTACTGAGTACAGGTCCTAGACCAGAAAGAGCCTCCAGTACTGAGTACAGGTCCTAGACTAGACCAGAAAGAGTCTCCAGTACTGAGTACAGGTCCTAGACCAGAAAGAGCCTCCAGTACTGAGTACAGGTCCTAGACTAGACCAGAAAGAGTCTCCAGTACTGAGTACAGGTCCTAGACCAGACCAGAAAGAGCCTCCAGTACTGAGTACAGGTCCTAGACCAGAAAGAGTCTCCAGTACTGAGTACGGGTCCTAGACCAGACCAGAAAGAGTCTCCAGTACTGAGTACAGGTCCTAGACCAGACCAGAAAGAGTCTCCAGTACTGAGTACAGGTCCTAGACCAGAAAGAGTCTCCAGTACTGAGTACAGGTCCTAGACCAGACCAGAAAGAGCCTCCAGTACTGAGTACAGGTCCTAGACTAGACCAGAAAGAGTCTCCAGTACTGAGTACAGGTCCTAGACCAGAAAGAGTCTCCAGTACTGAGTACAGGTCCTAGACCAGACCAGAAAGAGTCTCCAGTACTGAGTACAAGTCCTAGACTAGACCAGAAAGAGTCTCCAGTACTGAGTACAGGTCCTAGACCAGAAAGAGTCTCCAGTACTGAGTACAGGTCCTAGACCAGAAAGAGTCTCCAGTACTGAGTACAGGTCCTAGACCAGAAAGAGTCTCCAGTACTGAGTACAGGTCCTAGACCAGAAAGAGTCTCCAGTACTGAGTACAGGTCCTAGACCAGAAAGAGTCTCCAGTACTGAGTACAGGTCCTAGACCAGAAAGAGCCTCCAGTACTGAGTACAGGTCCTAGACCAGAAAGAGTCTCCAGTACTGAGTACAGGTCCTAGACCAGACCATAGATGTGTGACATTTGGGGACGTGATGACATGGTGATGGGGTGACACTAAGAATGTGTGAGAGGACCATGATTCACCGTTTCTGACCTTGAGAGTCCCTGAGGTATTCCAGCCATATCTAGACGCTCGTAAACACCCCTAACAGACAATGCAGTTTCAAACAAATACAGATAAGAATAAGAGTTAAAGTAACAAGTAATTAAAGAACAGCAGTGAAATAACAATGGCGATACTATATACAGAGGGTACCGGTACAGAGTCAACTGAGTACGGGTCCTAGACCAGACCAGAAAGAGTCTCCAGTACTGAGTACAGGTCCTAGACCAGACCAGAAAGAGTCTCCAGTACTGAGTACAGGTCCTAGACCAGAAAGAGTCTCCAGTACTGAGTACAGGTCCTAGACCAGACCAGAAAGAGTCTCCAGTACTGAGTACAAGTCCTAGACTAGACCAGAAAGAGTCTCCAGTACTGAGTACAGGTCCTAGACCAGAAAGAGTCTCCAGTACTGAGTACAGGTCCTAGACCAGAAAGAGTCTCCAGTACTGAGTACAGGTCCTAGACCAGAAAGAGTCTCCAGTACTGAGTACAGGTCCTAGACCAGAAAGAGTCTCCAGTACTGAGTACAGGTCCTAGACCAGAAAGAGTCTCCAGTACTGAGTACAGGTCCTAGACCAGAAAGAGCCTCCAGTACTGAGTACAGGTCCTAGACCAGAAAGAGTCTCCAGTACTGAGTACAGGTCCTAGACCAGAAAGAGCCTCCAGTACTGAGTACAGGTCCTAGACCAGAAAGAGTCTCCAGTACTGAGTACAGGTCCTAGACCAGACCATAGATGTGTGACATTTGGGGACGTGATGACATGGTGATGGGGTGACACTAAGAATGTGTGAGAGGACCATGATTCACCGTTTCTGACCTTGAGAGTCCCTGAGGTATTCCAGCCATATCTAGACGCTCGTAAACACACACTCACTCAAAACATCCACCCCACACACACACTAAATACACTCACTCAAAACATCCAATCAAATTGTATTAGTCACATGCTCTGAATGCAACAGGTGTGTAGACCTGACAGTGAAATGTTTACTGACGAGCCCCTAACAGACAATGCAGTTTCAAACAAATACAGATAAGAATAAGAGTTAAAGTAACAAGTAATTAAAGAACAGCAGTGAAATAACAATGGCGATACTATATACAGAGGGTACCGGTACAGAGTCAAAACATCCCCACACACACACAGCAGACAGAGAGAGACAGAGAGAGAGAGAAAAAGAGAGAGAGAAAAAGAGAGAGAGAAAAAGACAGAAAAAGACAGAGAAAAAGACAGAAAAAGACAGAGAGAAAAAGAGAGAGAAAAAGACAGAGAAAGACAGAGAAAAAGAGAGAGAGAGAAAAAGAGGGGGGGGGGGGAGAGACAGAGAGAGAGGGGGGGGGGGAGACACAGAGACAGAGAGACAGAGAGCTCAGCAGGAGGCCGAGATGATATGGTTCCAGGCTAGAACACCAACCAGGGCTGAGTATATACAGTGTTGTTGAATACGTGATGAAGTCACTGTACTGTACCTGCGTATGCGGGGTGGTTTGGGGGGCGGTGTGTCACATCGCTCCTCGTCTGAGTGGTGTCCAGCTTTCTCTGGGCTGAGCCCATCGTCCTGAGGAGGAGAAACAGAGGAATAGAGGAATGAAGAAAAAAGAAAATAAACTTTAGCTAGAGTACCGTTTATCATTTGGGTCTGTCTGCACTGGTTCTAATAACAGCAAGGCAACATGGTTTCCAGTCCTATCATCACTGGTGTTTCCTATACATAGTCCCAGGGGCTGTGTACTCACAGTCCATTTTAAACAGTAGGCATGTGTGCAGCGTCCAAACCTATATCGAGCACGATGAGGTAAGGTCAGCTCAGGTCACCCTGGTCATGTGTGCCAGTGTGTGAGGTGTGTGTGGCTATCGGTCCTGCCATTGACCCAGGGTCCTGTTCCTAAATAGGGAGATTATACTGGGTAGTCTGTGTCCAAACATTGTTTGTGTGTGAAAACACAGCTAGTGTTCATTTGTTGCTAACTAGCTGCTAAACATAGCCAACAGTGTGGCGATACATGTGCCTGTATAGACATGATTACAGTACACAGCCTACATATACCCCAATACACAGCCTACATATACCCCAATACACAGCCTACATATACCCCAATACACAGCCTACATATACCCCAATACACAGCCTACATATACCCCAATACACAGCCTACATATACCCCAATACACAGCCTACATATACCCCAAAACACAGCCTACATATACCCCAAAACACAGCCTACATATACCCCAAAACACAGCCTACACATACCCAAATACACAACCTACATATACCCAAATACACAGCCTACATATACCCAAATACACAGCCTACATATACCCAAATACACAGCCTACATATACCCAAATACACAGCCTAAATATACCCTAATACACAGCCTAAATATACCCTAATACACAGCCTAAATATACCCTAATACACAGGCTACATATACCCTAATACACAGGCTACATATACCCTAATACACAGGCTACATATACCCTAATACACAGGCTACATATACCCTAATACACAGGCTACATATACCCTAATACACAGGCTACATATACCCTAATACACAGGCTACATATACCCTAATACACAGTAGTCCATACAGCCTAACGGTATCCTCTGTGTGCTGCTTTGTGAGCTTGTATACACTCTGCTGTATGAGTGTTTACCTGAGCGTGATACTGCAGTGTGTTTATGTGCACACTAATGTGTGTGTGTGTGTGTGTGTGTGCGCTGCTTAGAGTGTGTGGTGTGTGTTGCTCCAATATGTTCTCTTTCCCAGATGTGTGCGCTCTAATCTCAGGCTGTGGGAGAGGAGAGGAAGAGGAGATAAGGAGAGAGGAAGAGGAGATGAGAAGGAGAGGAAGGGAAGGGGAGAAGAAGAGGAGAAAAGTAGAGGGAGACGAGAGGAGGAGAGGAAGACCAGAAGAGGAGAAGGGGAGATGAGAAGGTGGCGTGTGGCGCAGTGGTCTAGGGCACTGCATCGCAGTGCTAGCTGCGCCACCAGAGTCTCTGGGTTCGCGCCCAGGCTGGGCTGGGTTCGCGCCCAGGCTCTGTCGCAGCCGGCCGCAACCGGGAGATCCGTGGGGCGACGCACAATTGGCATAGCGTCGTCCGGGTTAGGGAGGGTTTGGCCGGTAGGGATATCCTTGTCTCAGTATGTAAAAATGTAATAAAATGTATGCACTCTACTGTAAGTCGCTCTGGATAAGAGCGTCTGCTCTTGGCCGGTAGGGATATCCTTGTCTCAGTATGTAAAAATGTAATAAAATGTATGCACTCTACTGTAAGTCGCTCTGGATAAGAGCGTCTGCTAAATGACTAAAATGTAAATGTAAGGGGAGAGGAAGACCAGAAGAGGAGAAGGGGAGAGGAAGGATAGAAGAGGAAGAGGAGAACGGGAAGAGAGGAAGCATTATAGGAGCATAACGTCACAGTTTCTTAAACAAGAAGTCAGCCCCAGCTCCTGGCATGCTGCCAGAACCCCCCTCCTCTCCTCCCTCATTCTCTCTACTACCCTCTGTTCTCCTCCTCCTCCTCAATGCTAGAACCCCCTCCTCTCCTCCCTCATTCTCTCTACTACCCTGTTCTCCTCCTCCTCAATGCTAGAACCCCCCCTCTCCTCCCTCATTCTCTCTACTACCCTCTGTTCTCCTCCTCCTCCTCAATGCTAGAACCCCCCCCTCTCCTCCCTCATTCTCTCTACTACCCTGTTCTCCTCCTCCTCAATGCTAGAACCCCCTCTCCTCCCTCATTCTCTCTACTACCCTCTGTTCTCCTCCTCCTCAATGCAAGAACCCCCTCCTCTCCTCCCTCATTCTCTCTACTACCCTCTGTTCCCCTCCTCCTCAATGCTAGAACCCCCTCCTCTCCTCCCTACTTCTCTCCTTTCTCCCCCTCTCTCTCTTCTACTTCATTCATTCTCTCTTCCCAACTCCATCTCTCTAATCTTACCATCTCTCTTATCCTACCATCTCTCTAATCCTACCATCTCTCTAATCCTACCATCTCTCTAATCCTACCATCTCTCTAATCCTACCATCTCTCTTATCCTACCATCTCTCTTATCCTACCATCTCTCTTATCCTACCATCTCTCTTATCCTACCATCTCTCTTATCCTACCATCTCTCTTATCCTACCATCTCTCTTATCCTACCAACGGGACATTAAAAACTGTAAGATCCTATGTTTCACCGAGATGTGGCTGAACGAAGAAACAGACAATATAGAGCTGGTGGGATTTTCCATGCACGGGCAGAACAGAGACTCTACCTCTGGTAAGACGAGGGGTGGGGGTGTGTGTCAATAACAGCTGGTGAGCGACGTCTAATATTAAAGAAGTCTCGAGGTATTGCTCACCTGAGGTAGAGTACCTTATGATAAGCTGTAGACCACACTATCTACCAAGAGAGATCTCATCTATATTATTCGTAGCCGTCTATTTACCACCACAGACCGATGCTGGCACTAAGACCGCTGTCAACCAACTCTAAGGCCATAAGCAAAGAAGAAAATGCTCACCCAGAAGCGGCGCTCCTAGTGGCCGGGGACTTTAATGCAGGCAAACTTAAATCAGTTTTACCACATTTTTACCAGCATGTCACAAGTGCAACCAGGGGGTGGAAAAATCCTAGACCACCTTTACTCCACACACAGAGACACGCACAAAGCTCTCCCACACCCTCCATTTGGCAAATCTGACCACAATTCTATCCTCCTGATTCCTGCTTACAAGATCAAATTAAAGCAGGAAGTAGCAGTGACTCGCTCAATACGGAAGTGGTCAGATGGCGCGGATGCTACGCTACAGGACTGTTTTGCTAGCACAGACAGGAATATGTTCCGGGATTCATCCAATGGCATTGAGGAATACACCACCTCAGTCATTGGCTTCATCAATAAGTGCATTGATGACGTCGTCCCCACAGTGACTGTACGTACATATCACAACCAGAAGCCATGGATTACAGGCAACATCCGTATCGAGCTAATGGCTAGAGCTGCCACTTTCAAGGAGCGGAAGTCTAATCCGGACGCTTATAAGAAATCCCGCTATGCCCTCTGACGAACCATCATCCCCACCTCAGAAGACTGAAAAGTTTTGGCATGGGCCCCCAGATCCTCAAAAGGTTTTACAGCTGCACCATCAAGCGCATCCTGACCAGTTGCATCACCGCCTGGTATGGCAACTGCTCGGCATCTGAACATAAGGCGCTACAGTAGGTAATGCGAACGGCCCAGTACATCACTGGGGCCAAGCATCCTGCCATCAGGACCTATATAATAGGCGGTGTCTGAGAAAAACCCATAAAATTGTCAGAGACTCCAGTCACCCAAGTTATAGACTTGTCTCTGCTACCGGACGGCAGCGGTACCGGAGCGCCAAGTCTAGGACCTAAAGGCTCCTCAACAGCTTCTACCCCCAAGCCATTACACTGCTGAACAATTCATTAAAATCGCCACCGGACAATTTACATTGACCCCCCCTCTTGCACACTGCTGCTACTCGCTGTTCGTTTGTTACCTATGCTTAGTCACTTCGCCCCCACCTACATGTACAGATTACCTCAAATAGCCTGTACCCCCGCACACTGACTCGGTACCGGTACCCCCTGTATATAGCCTCGTTACTCTTATTGTGTTACTTTTTATTATTACTTTTTATTTTAGTCTACTTGGTAAATATGTTCTTCTTCTTGAACTGTATTGTTGGTTAAGGGCTTGTAAGTAAGCATTTCACGGTAAGGTCTACACCTGTTGTATTCAGCATTGCACGGTAAGGTCTACACCTGTTGTATTCAGCATTGCACGGTAAGGTCTACACTTGTTGTATTCAGCATTTCACGGTAAGGTCTACACTTGTTGTATTCAGCATTGCACGGTAAGGTCTACACTTGTTGTATTCAGCATTTCACGGTAAGGTCTACACTTGTTGTATTCAGCATTTCACTGTAAGGTCTACACTTGTTGTATTCAGCATTTCACGGTAAGGTCTACACTTGTTGTATTCAGCATTTCACGGTAAGGTCTACACTTGTTGTATTCAGCATTTCACGGTAAGGTCTACACTTGTTGTATTCAGCATTTCACGGTAAGGTCTACACTTGTTGTATTCAGCATTTCACGGTAAGGTCTACACTTGTTGTATTCAGCATTTCACGGTAAGGTCTATACTTGTTGTATTCAGCATTTCACGGTAAGGTCTACACTTGTTGTATTCAGCATTGCACGGTAAGGTCTACACTTGTTGTATTCAGCATTGCACGGTAAGGTCTACACTTGTTGTATTCAACATTGCACGGTAAGGTCTACACTTGTTGTATTCAGCATTGCACGGTAAGGTCTACACTTGTTGTATTCAGCATTTCACTGTAAGGTCTACACTTGTTGTATTCAGCATTTCACGGTAAGGTCTACACTTGTTGTATTCAGCATTTCACGGTAAGGTCTACACTTGTTGTATTCAGCATTTCACGGTAAGGTCTACACTTGTTGTATTCAGCATTTCACGGTAAGGTCTACACTTGTTGTATTCAGCATTTCACGGTAAGGTCTACACTTGTTGTATTCAGCATTTCACGGTAAGGTCTATACTTGTTGTATTCAGCATTTCACGGTAAGGTCTACACTTGTTGTATTCAGCATTGCACGGTAAGGTCTACACTTGTTGTATTCAGCATTGCACGGTAAGGTCTACACTTGTTGTATTCAACATTGCACGGTAAGGTCTACACTTGTTGTATTCAGCATTTCACGGTAAGGTCTACACTTGTTGTATTCGGCGCATGTGACAAATAAAGTTTGATTTGATTTATCGTGTGACTAAGTCATTTTTCTTTCTCTCGCTTGGCCTCTGTTCGTCATAGTGGAGTAACATCCTGTCTTTCTTTAGCTTCGGACACGTCCTCTGTGTGTGTGTGTGTGTGTGTGTGTGTGTGTGTGTGTGTGTGTGTGTGTGTGTGTGTGTGTTTGTGTGATACAGTATATAACTCCCAGCCAGAGTGAAAATGTGTGTCTCTGTGTTCTGCCAGACAGATGTTCTGTAGGGAAGTAGAGAGAGAGGCAGAGAGGACCCAATTAAAGCAAACGGGTAGGTTCTCTCCCTCGCTATTCTATTCCTTCTTTCCCTATCCCTCTTTCTCCTTCCATCTTTCCCCTGACTCCCTCTCGCTACAGACTGCTGTGATAGCAGGAAGAGAGGAAGAGAGCGGGAGGAAGAGAGCAACACAGACAGAGTTCTGCCACACCTTGAGGCCAGTCAAATTCTTAGAGCTCTGTCTGTCTGTCTGTCTGTCTGTCTGTCTGTCTGTCTGTCTGTCTGTCTGTCTGTCTGTCTGTCTGTCTGTCTGTCTGTCTGTCTGTCTGTCTGTCTGTCTGTCTGTCTGTCTGTCTGTCTGTCTGTCTGTCTGTCTGTCTGTCTGTCTGTCTGTCTGTCTGTCTGTCTGTCTGTCTGTCTGTCTGTCTGTCTGTCTGTCTGTCTGTAGAACTCTGACCAGCCCATCTGCTCAGTGAATCAGTTTAGAAGCTCTTATTGTTGTGAGTTAATAACATTTCCTGGAGACAAAAAGTACAGTGTGTTAAAGAGGGAGAAATAGTGTGTGTGTGAGAGGAAGGGAGGGAGTGTGTGTCCAGTGTGTTTGTGTGTGACACAGAATGAGTGAGGGAGGGAGAGTGAGTGATTGTAGAGAGCGGGGGGGGTATGGGGCAACATGGCCAGCCGTTCTGCTTCTGAGGAGGAATGTGGAACCTGAAGCACCTCAGAGGAGACAGACATGTCTTAGTGTTGTGGGGGAGTGAGTGTGATGGTGTTGTGGGGGAGTGAGGGTGATGGTGTTGTGGGGGAGTGAGGGTGATGGTGTTGTGGGGGAGTGAGGGTGATGGTGTTGTGGGGGAGTGAGTGTGATGGTGTTGTGGGCAGTGAGTGTGATGGGTGTTGTGAGATGGGGAAGAAGAGGCAGAATATTGTCTAGCGAGAGAGGTGACGTCATCTAGCGTTATACGTGGTGGTGCAGTCTAGAGGTAGTGTAGTGTAGTCTAGGAGTAGTGTAGTGTAGTCTAGGAGTAGTGTAGTGTAGTGTAGGAGTAGTGTAGTGTAGTGTAGTCTAGGAGTAGTGTAGTGTAGTCTAGGGGTAGTGTAGTGTAGTCTAGGAGTAGTGTAGTGTAGTCTAGGAGTAGTGTAGTGTAGTGTAGGAGTAGTGTAGTGTAGTGTAGTCTAGGAGTAGTGTAGTGTAGTCTAGGGGTAGTGTAGTGTAGTCTAGGAGTAGTGTAGTGTAGTCTAGGAGTAGTGTAGTGTAGTCTAGGAGTAGTGTAGTGTAGTCTAGGAGTAGTGTAGTGTAGTCTAGGAGTAGTGTAGTGTAGTCTAGGAGTAGTGTAGTGTAGTCTAGGAGTAGTGTAGTGAAGTGTAGTCTAGGAGTAGTGTAGTGTAGTGTAGTCTAGGAGTAGTGTAGTGTAGTCTAGGAGTAGTGTAGTGTAGTCTAGGAGTAGTGTAGTGTAGTCTAGGAGTAGTGTAGTGTAGTCTAGGAGTAGTGTAGTGTAGTCTAGGGGTAGTGTAGTGTAGTCTAGGAGTAGTGTAGTGTAGTCTAGGAGTAGTGTAGTGTAGTCTAGGAGTAGTGTAGTGTAGTCTAGGAGTAGTGTAGTGTAGTCTAGGGGTAGTGTAGTGTAGTCTAGGAGTAGTGTAGTGTAGTCTAGGAGTAGTGTAGTGTAGTCTAGGAGTAGTGTAGTGTAGTCTAGGAGTAGTGTAGTGTAGTCTAGGAGTAGTGTAGTGTAGTCTAGGAGTAGTGTAGTGTAGTCTAGGAGTAGTGTAGTGTAGTGTAGTCTAGGAGTAGTGTAGTGAAGTGTAGTCTAGGAGTAGTGTAGTGAAGTGTAGTCTAGGAGTAGTGTAGTGTAGTCTAGGAGTAGTGTAGTGTAGTCTAGGAGTAGTGTAGTGTAGTCTAGGAGTAGTGTAGGGTAGTCTAGGGGTAGAGTAGTGTAGGGTAGTCTAGGGGTAGAGTAGTGTAGGGTAGTCTAGGGGTAGTGTAGTGTAGTCTAGGGGTAGTGTAGTGTAGTCTAGGGGTAGTGTAGTGTAGTCTAGGGGTAGTGTAGTGTTGGGGTAGACTAGGGGTAGTGTAGTGTTGGGGTAGTCTAGGGGTAGTGTAGTGTTGGGGTAGTCTAGGGGTAGTGTAGTGTTGGGGTAGTCTAGGGGTAGTGTAGTGTTGGGGTAGTGTAGTGTTGGGGTAGTCTAGGGGTATTGCAGGGTAGTCTAGGGGTATTGTAGTGTAGGGTAGGCTAGGTGTAGTGTCGTGTTGGGGTAGTCTAGGGGTAGTGCAGTGTTGGGGTAGTCTAGGGTAGTGCAGGGTAGTCTAGGGGTAGTGTAGTGTAGTGTAGTCTAGGGGTAGTGCAGTGTTGGGGTAGTGCAGGGTAGTCTAGGGGTAGTGCAGTGTTGGGGTAGTGCAGGGTAGTCTAGGGGTAGTGCAGTGTTGGGGTAGTGCAGGGTAGTCTAGGGGTAGTGTAGTGTTGGGGTAGTGCAGGGTAGTCTAGGGGTAGAGTAGTGTTGGGGTAGTGCAGGGTAGTCTAGGGGTAGAGTAGTGTAGGGTAGTCTAGGGGTAGTGTAGTGTTGGGGTAGTGCAGGGTAGTCTAGGGGTAGAGTAGTGTTGGGGTAGTGCAGGGTAGTCTAGGGGTAGAGTAGTGTAGGGTAGTCTAGGGGTAGTGTAGTGTAGGGGTAGTGTAGTGTAGGGTAGTCTAGGGGTAGTGTAGTGTAGTCTAGGGGTAGTGTAGTGTAGGGGTAGTGTAGTGTAGGGTAGTCTAGGGGTAGTGCAGGGTAGTCTAGGGGTAGTGCAGGGTAGTCTAGGGGTAGTGCAGGGTAGTCTAGGGGTAGTGTTGGGGCAGTTCTCACCATGCCACCATGGATCTCTGAGTTGGTGGGGCTCTCCAGAAGCTGCAGCTGTTTCTCAAAGAGCTGAGAGATGGCTCTGTGAACCAACTCATACTGCTCCTATAGGAGGGAAAGAGGGAGAGGGCAGAGGGAGGGGGGGATGAGCGGGGAGGGAGGGAGTAAGGGAGAGGGGGAGGGAGGGAGAGCGGGAGAGACAGAAAGTGGACAGTGAGTCACAGAATACAACATATATGAATAAAACTTGTATTCATATTAAAACCATAAAGCCCAGATAATCAGTCCATATTCCCTCCCCACTGGGATTACACAGCAACACAGAACACTATGAAGACAGCACTTCATAGTGCCAAGCACCAGACAGACACATGGCACTTCTATTCATATTAAACCAAGGAGACCCAGACACAGCCACACAGCCACACGAAGATTGACACACTGTAGACAAAGACTTGAGGTTTTTTGTTCACATTCAGCAGAACGCCACATTACCTGGGTCTGAACAGCAGAATGCCACATTACCTTGGTCTGAACAGCAGAACGCCACATTACCTTGGTCTGAACAGCAGAACGCCACATTACCTTGGTCTGAACAGCAGAACGCCACATTACCTTGGCCTGAACAGCAGAACGCCACATTACCTTGGCCTGAACAGCAGAACGCCACATTACCTTGGCCTGAACAGCAGAACGCCACATTACCTTGGCCTGAACAGCAGAACGCCACATTACTTGGGCCTGACCAGCAGAACGCCACATTACCTTGGTCTGAACAGCAGAACGCCACATTACCTGGGTCTGAACAGCAGAACGCCACATTACCTGGGTCTGAACAGCAGAACGCCACATTACCTTGGTCTGAACAGCAGAACGCCACATTACCTTGGTCTGAACAGCAGAACGCCACATTACCTTGGTCTGAACAGCAGAACGCCACATTACCTTGGCCTGAACAGCAGAACGCCACATTACCTTGGCCTGAACAGCAGAACGCCACATTACCTTGGTCTGAACAGCAGAACGCCACATTACCTGGGTCTGAACAGCAGAACGCCACATTACCTGGGTCTGAACAGCAGAACGCCACATTACCTTGGTCTGAACAGCAGAACGCCACATTACCTGGGTCTGAACAGCAGAACGCCACATTACCTTGGCCTGAACAGCAGAACGCCACATTACTTGGGCCTGACCAGCAGAACGCCACATTACCTTGGCCTGAACAGCAGAACGCCACATTACCTTGGCCTGACCAGCAGAACGCCACATTACCTGGGTCTGAACAGCAGAACGCCACATTACCTGGGTCTGAACAGCAGAACGCCACATTACCTTGGCCTGAACAGCAGAACGCCACATTACCTTGGTCTGAACAGCAGAACGCCACATTACCTTGGTCTGAACAGCAGAACGCCACATTACCTGGGTCTGAACAGCAGAACGCCACATTACCTTGGTCTGAACAGCAGAACGCCACATTACCTTGGTCTGAACAGCAGAACGCCACATTACCTTGGTCTGAACAGCAGAACGCCACATTACCTGGGTCTGAACAGCAGAACGCCACATTACCTGGGTCTGAACAGCAGAACGCCACATTACCTTGGTCTGAACAGCAGAACGCCACATTACCTTGGTCTGAACAGCAGAACGCCACATTACCTTGGTCTGAACAGCAGAACGCCACATTACCTGGGTCTGAACAGCAGAACGCCACATTACCTTGGTCTGAACAGCAGAACGCCACATTACCTGGGTCTGAACAGCAGAACGCCACAATACCTGGGTCTGAACAGCAGAACGCCACATTACCTGGGTCTGAACAGCAGAACGCCACAATACCTGGGTCTGAACAGCAGAACGCCACAATACCTGGGTCTGAACAGCAGAACGCCACATTACCTGGGTCTGAACAGCAGAACGCCACATTACCTTGGTCTGAACAGCAGAACGCCACATTACCTGGGTCTGAACAGCAGAACGCCACATTACCTTGGTCTGAACAGCAGAACGCCACATTACCTTGGTCTGAACAGCAGAACGCCACATTACCTTGGTCTGAACAGCAGAACGCCACATTACCTTGGTCTGAACAGCAGAACGCCACATTACCTTGGTCTGAACAGCAGAATGCCTCTGTGTTCTCATCTCCTGAATCAGTCGGAACACGTTGAAGTCTTCTGGAATCTTCTACAAACCAACAAGAACAATACACTCAGTGGTCTATCTGTGCTCCAGGAAACAGCAAAGGCAACACTTTGAGTGTGTGTGTGTTTCATATTGTACGTACCCCAGCCTTTAGTAGGTTCCACGTGTAGTCTATAGCACAGATGGCGCCTGTCCTCCCACAGCCAGCACTGTCAACACACAACAACAATCAGAAAGAAGCAGAATGCACAGCCTAGAGACACAGACTACATCTCACAGCTTCCATTAGGCTTGGTGGATTTACAGCCGGAACTAACATTCAGAGAGTGTGTGTTCTAAGCTACGGTATATAAACTCAGCAAAAAAAAGAAACAACCCTTTTACATCTTCAATGTAAAGGGGTTAAACACTGTTTCCCATGCTTGTTCAATGTACCATAAACAATTAATGAACATGCACCTGTGGAACGGTTGTTAAAACACTAATAGCTTACAGACGGTAGGCAATTAAGGTCACAGATATGAAAACTTAGGACACTAAAGAGGCCTTTCTACTGACTCTGAAAAACACCAAAAGAAAGATGCCCAGGGTCCCTGCTCATCTGCGTGAACGTGCCTTAGGCATGCTGCAAGGAGGCATGAGGACTGCAGATGTGGCCAGGGCAATACATTGCAATGTCCGTACTGTGAGATGCCTAAGACAGCGCTACAGGGAGACAGGACGGACAGCTGATCGTCCTCGCAGTGGCAGACCACGTGTAACAACACCTGCACAGGATCGGTACATCCGAACATCACACCTGCGGGACAGGTACAGGATGGCAACAACAACTGCCCGAGTTACACCAGGAACGCACAATCCCTCCATCAGTGCTCAGACTGTCCACAATAGGCTGAGAGAGGACTGAGGGGCTGTAGGCCTGTTGTAAGGCAGGTCCTCACCAGACATCACCGGCAACAACGTCGCCTATGTGCACAGACTCACCGTCGCTGGACCAGACAGGACTGGCAAAAAAGTGCTCTTCACTGACAAGTCGCGGTTTTGTCTCACCCAGGGGTGATGGTCGGATTCGCGTTTATCGTCGAAGGAATGAGCGTTACACCGAGGCCTGTACTCTGGAGAGGGATTGATTTGGAGGTGGAGGGTCCGTCATGGTCTGGGGCGGTGTGTCACAGCATCATCGGACTGAGCTTGCTGTGCGTTACAGGGAAGACAACCTCCCTCATGTGGTACCCTTCCTGCAGGCTCATCCTGACATGATCCTCCAGCATGACAATGCCACCAGCCATACTGCTCGTTCTGTGCGTGATTTCCTGCAAGACAGGAATGTCAGTGTTCTGCCATGGCCAGCGAAGAGCCCGGATCTCAATTCCATTGAGCACGTCTGGGACTTGTTGGATCGGAGGGTGAGGGAAATGTCCGGGAACTTGCAGGTGCCTTGGTGGAAGAGTGGGGTAACATCTCACAGCAAGAACAGGCAAATCTGATGCAGTCCATGAGGAGATGCACTGCAGTACTTAATGCAGCTGGTGGCCACAACAGATACTGACTGTTACTTTTCATTTTGAACTCCCCTTTGTTCCCCTTTGTTTGTTCCATTTCTGTTAGTCACATGTCTGTGCAAATTGTTCAGTTTATGTCTCAGTTGTTGAATCTTGTTATGTTCATACAAATATTTACACATGTTAAGTTTGCTGAAAATAAATGCAGGTGACAGTGAGAGGACGTTTCTTTTTTTGCCGAGTTTATGTTGACACACTTATCCTTATTAAGCCCCCCTGGCCCCAACATCCCGTCTCCCCCCTACAGTCTCTCTCCCCCCTACAGTCTCCCACGGTAGTGAGCAGTGGATCCCAGGGCCAGTAGGGGAACATACATGTGGCTCCAATCAGCCTGATGATGACGACGGCCCTGAAGGGACTTCTGACGTTAATTAATTGAGGACCAGAAATCAAAGGGGAATAGAAAGAGCTGATCGTTTGGAGAGCGACCCCCACAGACCTCCGCAGCTGTGTGTGTGTGTGTGTGTGTGTGTGTGTGTGTGTGTGTGTGTGTGTCAGACTTAACGTCACCTTTTCTTCAGTGGCTCCAGAGCAGCAGTGGTCTGAAGATAACTGCCAAGTGTGTGTGTGTGTGTCTTCTGTGATGGTGTGTCTCCTGTGATATTGTTTCTGCACTTCCCTATCCATTGCTTCTAGCTTTAAATGGACGGCTTCACGGAGTGTGTGTGTGTACCTGCAGTGTATACAGATGGGTACATCATCATGCTCCTGGTACTCTCTCATCAGACCAATCATATCCAAGATGGAGTCAAAGGACGAGGGGACGTCATGGTCTGGCCAGTTGATGTAATGGAACTGGGTTATCCTACGTGTCTCCTGTAGGGAGGGGGAGAGAGAGAGGGAAGGGGGGAGAGAGAGGGAAGGGGGGGAGAGAGGGAAGGGGGGAGAGAGAGGGAAGGGGGGAGAGAAAGGGAAGGGGGGAGAGAAAGGAAGGGAGAGATAAAGGAAGAGAAGGGGGAGAGAGGAAGAGAAGGGAGAGAGACACGCAGAAAGGGAGAGAGAGAGAGAGAGCGAGAGAGAGGGAGACAGGAGTGAGAAGCGATAGAAAGAGGAAGGGAGTGAGAGAAGGGGAGAGAGAGGGAAGGGTGGAGAGAGAGGAAATGAGCTTCCAGAAAGAGCAGATTGATGCCATGTGAATGATGAAACTGAAAGGCCACTGTGTTTCTATATGTTAGTGGGGAAGAAAAGTGAACTCACGTTCTCATGCTCCACTGTCAGGGTCCTGATGAAATAGTCCGTTCTGGGCTGTTCTGATTCCTGCCAGCAGAAACAGAGGATTAACTGTAACAGGTGTACAACATATATAGGACTAATCAGTTTCAAAAAGCAATGCCTCAGAAAACATGTGTTATGGTTAATGGTTAACCGTTTGTTCTTAACTGACTTCCCTATTTAAATAACGGCTATCTATATATATATACGTTATTTATCCATAGCCTCGGTAAAATGTCCTCATGTATGTATGCATGTATGTATGTATACACACACACACATACATACAGGAGGACATGTTATATATATATATATATATATATAAATATCCGTTATTTATCCATCGCCTGGATAAATATATATAGCCGTTATTTAAATAGGGAAGTCAGTTAAGAACAAAGTGTTATTTCCAATGACAGCTAACCATAGTGGCTGAGATCAGCTGACATGTTGTATTGTTAAACAACAAGACACTAAGTCCTAGTCTACGTGCTACAATGAGCCTTTCTACAGCAGCTACTTCTGACTGTGTGTATTGGCTTGGGACAGAAAACACTCGGAGTGTCTTCAGTTAGTCAAAGGCCACCGTGGTCTGCCTCTTTATACAGTCCTGTCTGGCCCTCTGTTGGCCTGTTACACTGACGACTGCTGACTGGCCTCTGTGTGTGTGTGTGTATCAAACGTACACGTTCCCTTTACATGAGTACTGAACACTACAGCCACAGTGACTGGCTCTAGTAAAGACTCCATGTGTGATAACACAGCCAAAGTAGTTCCCACTTAGCCCTTATATACTGGACAGCACACTAACCCCAGAGCACGGAGCTCTACTGTCTCTGGAGGAGACATCACTGTAGAACGCTGAGACTAAAGAGGACACTTTAAAATAGCTCTCTCCTTTAATATGAGGCTCTGCATAGCTGGAGGATGGGCTGGCAGTAGCTCAGTAAATACAATGAAGGGGGGTGTGTGTGTATGTGTGTGACTGTGAATGTGAGTGTGTGTGATGTGTGTGAATTTGAGGTGTGTGTGTGTGAATGTGAGGTGTGTGTGGTGTGTGTGTGTGTGTGAGAATGTGTGTCACTTACACAGGATATTCTGAACGGGCCAAAAGACACGGGCTCATCACCAAACTGGGGAAAGTACCGCTCACACTTTTTCTAACAGAAAAGAGGAAAAAGACACATTAGCGTTTCAGAGACTTTCGGTCCGTTTCAAAACCTAAACCACAAAACAACATCTGAAACTCTCGATCTCTATCAAACACATCTGAAACAGGGAGATATGAAACGGCTTCAGTATTATCAACAGTAATATCTGACTCCAGACGCTGAAGGGCTCTTCGTGTCAAATCAACAGTGAAAGTGTTTCCTGTCATATTACTATAGTATAATACCATACGGACGTCTTCAGGACCAAACTCTTACCCTTCCCATCTCGAATTCTCGACATGCCATTACGATGACCTGCGACACAGGAAACGGAAAGGTTTTTATTTTACGTCATGCTAGAAAAATGGACATTCCCAATGTGTGTATTCTATTCCATCACATGGTAATAAACCTGACACACAGCATATGTTATAAACACATTAACAAACAGCGCTTCCTAGGAATTAAAGTCTCAGAGAGCAGTGGCAAAAACAGTGTGATTGTCTCAGTGTGTGTGTGTGTGTCTCAGTGTGTGTGTGTGTGAGAGAGAGAGAGAGAGAGAGAGAGAGAGAGAGAGAGAGAGAGAGAGAGAGACTCACGGCTACACTGTACTCCCAGTTCATTCTCCAGAAGTCGATGACAGTGTTGGTTAGAGGACCCTGGGTAGCGATGTAGGCCTCTGGACCATCCATTCCCTGGTAACACAACTAATATTAGAGGACTGGATGAACTAACACACAGTTAGTTTAGAGAGAGGACAAGCAGAGGAGGAGAGGAGGAGGGAGGAAGAGGAGGGAGAGGAGGAGGAGGAGGAGAAGGAGGGAGGAAGAGGAGGGAGAGGAGGAGGAGGAGGGAGGAAGAGGAGGGAGAGGAGGAGGAGAGAGGTGGGAGGGAGAGGAGGAGGAGGGAGGAAGCGGAGGAGGGAGAGGAGGAGGAGGGAGGAAGCGGAGGAGAGGAGGAAGAGAGGAGGAGGAGGAGAGAGAGGAGGAGAGAGAGGAGGAGAGAGAGGAGGAGAGAGGGAGAGAAGGAGGAGGGGGATGAGGAGGAGGAGGGAGGAAGCGGAGGGGGAGGAGAGAGAAGACAAGCAGAGGAGGAGGGGGAGGAGAAGGAGGAATTGGAGTAGAGGGAGGAGGAGGAGGAGGAATTGGAGTAGAGGGAGGAGGAGGAGGAATTGGAGTAGAGGGAGGAAGCTTAAGAGAGAGAGGAAGCTTAAGAGAGAGAGAAGGGAGGAAGTGGAGGAGAGGGAGGAAGTGGAGGAGAGGGAGGAGGGAGGAAGTGGAGGAGAGGGAGGAAGTGGAGGAGAGGGAGGAAGCTTAAGAGAGAGAGAAGGGAGGAAGTGGAGGAGAGGGAGGAAGTGGAGGAGAGGGAGGAGGGAGGAAGTGGAGGAGAGGGAGGAGGGAGGAAGTGGAGGAGAGGGAGGAGGGAGGAAGTGGAGGAGAGGGAGGAGGGAGGAAGTGGAGGAGAGGGAGGAGGGAGGAAGTGGAGGAGAGGGAGGAGGGAGGAAGTGGAGGAGCGGGAGGAGGAGGAAAACACTCAGACATCTTTATTCAGGCCAGCCTGTTGGTAAAGGTCTCTGAGTTTTTAAGGTTGTAATTGATCACCTTGTGTGACACAGCTGAGTGTCATTAGCCTCCACACAGTGTGCAGGTTGCTATGCTACACTCCACATGACTATCACCTGGAAGGCCCTGACGCCTCTAGTTACTAAACAAAACAACAGTTTGTGGACTAGGTGTTACAATTCCCCATCCCTCAGCATTCCTTCTGGTCTATTTAAAGTGTTGACCTCTGACTGGACAGACATTCAGGGTGAAACTGAAGATGTACTGGTGATATGTTTGTGGACCTGTAAGCTTATCTCCGCACACCCCCCCTACACACACACACATACACACGAGGCAAAAGGCTGTGTAAGCCGTGGGAAGGCAGAGGGGTGAGGTCACATCATGCAGTCACAGGTTTGAGGTGTGTAGAAAGTAAACTGTACCTTGATGAAGCTGGCATTGATGTAATCTGCATCCTGATTGGTTGTTTTTAAAGTCAGCTTTACCCTCGTGTGGTCAACTGTGGGAGAGAAGAGGATACATGTTAGAGAGAGAGAGACAGAGGAAGAGTGATAGGAGAGAAAGAAAGAGCGAGAAAGAGTGAGAAAGTTTCCATGTCAATAAAGCCCCTTAAATTGAGGGAGAGAGAGAGAAAGGGAGAGAAAGGGAGAGTGGAAAGGAGCAGGAGAAAAAGAGAGCAACAGATTAGAGGGAATAAAGACAAAGGATGTGGCTGGTAAATAGAACAAATAAATCATGTAAAATGTTTCAGCATTGTACAACAATAATATTATATAAACCCTCTATATTTGACTGATCCATCCGTCCCTCCATCCGTCCCTCCATCCATCCCTCCATCCATCCATCCCTCCATAGCCTCCATCCATTCATCCCTCCCTATAGCCTCCATCCATCCATCCCTCCATAGCCTCCATCCATTCATCCCTCCCTATAGCCTCCATCCCTCCATCCGTAACCTCCATCCATTCATTCATCCATCCATCCCTCCCTCCGTATAGCCTCCATCCCTCCATAGCCTCCATCCTTAGCCTCCATCCCTCCTTAGCCTCCATCCCTCCATCCGTAACCTCCATCCATTCATTCATCCATCCATCCCTCCCTCCGTATAGCCTCCATCCCTCCATCCATCCATAGCCTCCATCCTTAGCCTCCATCCATCCTTAGCCTCCATCCATCCATCGGAGTCATGATGTTCTGAATTAAGAAGCAGAGGCGCTTCAGATGACAGAGGTTAGTGTCCTGTAAGATGTCCTCCATGTTGTTCAGGTAGAGAAGAGGGGGGTGGGGCAGAGAAGGGTGTGTGTGTGTGTGTGTGTGTGTGTGTGTGTGTGTGTGTGTGTGTGTGTGTGTGTGTGTGTGTGTCTTGGATGCTATGTTGTGGGGAAGAAGGGCCAAGAGGATGTGTGTTGTGAGGGGCTGTGGCCAGAGTTTATTTGTCCAGTCCACTCAGAGCCCTTCTGGCCTCCAGAATTAATGTGATTCTTTCCAGTAATATCCATCTATTCCCCTGACTGTAAGAACCATTAGAGGACACACACTACACACACAGAAAGCTACACACTATACTACACTACACACACAGCACACTACACACACAGCACACTATACTACACTACACAGCACACTATACTACACTACACAGCACACTATACTACACTACACACTACACACACAGCACACTACACACACAGCACACTACACACACAGCACACTACACACACAGCACACTACACACACAGCACACTACACACACTATACACACTATACACACTACACACACTACAGCACACAGCTTTGGCCATACAGGATTACATACAGGGCAGTATGTCTTTGTAGCGGTTCTTCTTCACATTCTCTTCCTGCTCCCCGACGTTGGTGGGGTAGATCTTCTCTGTCCTGTATTTGGTCGATAATCTTCGTAATCTCTGCAGGGAGGAAAAACAACAAGAGAGAAAATGTTAATCATTCTGTGTGTTTCTGTCTCCTATAGAGAGACATGTAGTGGAGAAGGAATACCCAATGACACCCTGTTTCCTTTATAGGGCACTACTTTTGACCAGAGTCCTATAAAGGGAATAGGGAGTCATTTATCGTGCACTACTTTTGACCAGAGCCCTATAAAGGGAATAGGGAGTCATTTATCGTGCACTACTTTTGACCAGAGCCCTATGAAGGGAATAGGGAGCCATTTATCGTGCACTACTTTTGACCAGAGTCCTATAAAGGGAATAGGGAGTCATTTATCGTGCACTACTTTTGACCAGAGCCCTATGAAGGGAATAGGGAAACATTTGTAGTGCACCATTAGGAAGCCATTAGGAACACATCCGTATAGAGGGGGTTTAGTGTAGGACAGCATGAATGATTGATGGTCAAGAGAAACATTTGCCCTACATTAGAGGGACGTTGTACAAGCCAGTCATGTTTCGGTGTCACAGGAATGGTTCCCAGAGAGCGTATCGTTGCCCACCCACGAGGTTAGGGATCATGAAGAGATCCTATTTGACTATGCTCCACACATTTCACACACCCCCTTCTCCAGCCCCTCTAATAGCCCAGCAGAGACCAGCCCACCTAGACGCTATACAGTAGCTAACAGTTTAGGAATGCCCTAGTCCTCCTCGTGCAGCTCCAAGATGGTTCCTCACCCACCAGTACTTCCTATGGAGCTTCTCACACAGCTCTCTCTCTGGCTTCATTAGGAACTTCCAAACTCTCACGACAGCACCCTTGATCTCCAAGCTGAGGCCCTTAATTCAACTCGCTTCCAGCTCCGCTCTGAGGCCCTCTCCCCAGCTCCGCTCTGAGGCCCTCTCCCCAGCTCCGCTCTGAGGCCCTCTCCCCAGCTCCGCTCTGAGGCCCTCTCCCCCAACATTAATTACAGTGACAGTGTGTCGTTCAGCTCCACTCCAGCAGGACACAGATTCCTCAGGGACAGAACAGTAATGACACTGCTTCAGCACATTAGCTGAAGGGATAAACACTACACACTCGTACAGACACTACACACACACGTACAGACACTACACACTCGTACAGACACTACACACTCGTACAGACACACACACACACGTACAGACACTACACACTCGTACAGACACACACTACACACACTACACACTCGTACAGACACACACACACACTACACACACTACACACACACGTACAGACACACACACACACACACACTACACACGTAGACACACACTACACACACAAACAGACACTACACACACAAACAGACACTACACACACAAACAGACACTACACACACAAACAGACACTACACACACAAACAGACACTACACACACAAACAGACACTACACACACAAACAGACACTACACACACAAACAGACACTACACACACCCTAATTAGGAAATATGCATTAGAGTGTTGATGGAAGCTTCACAAGATGTAATCACTAGTGACGTTAATAAAAAAGACATTGAGGCTAATTTTCGAACAATTAGCGGCCATTTTTCCATGACATGCACTGCTGCTGAGACTGCACTTGAGGTAACGACCTCGTAACAGAGAGGATGCTGGGAACAGAGAGGATGCTACTTCACTGTAGCCGGGTTTCGGGACCTCGTGGGACATTTGGTCAGAAATGTTGCAGATGGAGAGGTTCAACTGGAGAATGGAGGGATGTATTGGGAGAGGTTCAAGTCCCTGGTGAGACTGGAGAATGGAGGGATGTGTTGGGAGAGGTTCAAGTCCCTGGTGAGACTGGAGAATGGAGGGATGTATTGGGAGAGGTTCAATTCCCTAGTGAGACTGGAGAATGGAGGGATGTATTGGGAGAGTTTCAAGTCCCTAGTGAGACTGGAGAATGGAGGGATGTATTGGGAGAGGTTCAAGTCCCTGGTGAGACTGGAGAATGGAGGGATGTATTGGGAGAGGTTCAAGTCCCTGGTGAGACTGGAGAATGGAGGGATGTTTTGGGAGAGGTTCAAGTCCCTAGTGAGACTGGAGAATGGAGGGATGTGTTGGGAGAGGTTCAAGTCCCTAGTGAGAGTGGAGAATGGAGGGATGTTTTGGGAGAGGTTCAAGTCCCTGGTGAGACTGGAGAATGGAGGGATGTTTTGGGAGAGGTTCAAGTCCCTAGTGAGACTGGAGAATGGAGGGATGTGTTGGGAGAGGTTCAAGTCCCTAGTGAGACTGGAGAATGGAGGGATGTGTTGGGAGAGGTTCAAGTCCCTAGTGAGACTGGAGAATGGAGGGATGTATTGGGAGAGGTTCAAGTCCCTAGTGAGACTGGAGTATGGAGGGATGTATTGGGAAAGGTTCAAGTCCCTAGTGAGACTGGAGAGATGTATTGGGAGAGGTTCAAGTCCCTAGTGAGACTGGAGAGATGTATTGGGAGAGGTTCAAGTCCCTAGTGAGACTGGAGAATGGAGGGATGTACTGGGAGAGGTTCAAGTCCCTAGTGAGACTGGAGAATGGAGGGATGTGTTGGGAGAGGTTCAAGTCCCTGGTGAGACTGGAGAATGGAGGGATGTGTTGGGAGAGGTTCAAGTCCCTAGTGAGACTGGAGAATGGAGGGATGTGTTGGGAGAGGTTCAAGTCCCTGGTGAGACTGGAGAATGGAGGGATGTATTGGGAGAGGTTCAAGTCCCTAGTGAGACTGGAGAATGGAGGGATGTATTGGGAGAGGTTCAAGTCCCTGGTGAGACTGGAGAATGGAGGGATGTGTTGGGAGAGGTTCAAGTCCCTGGTGAGACTGGGGAATGGAGGGATGTATTGGGAGAGGTTCAAGTCCCTAGTGAGACTGGAGAATGGAGGGATGTATTGGGAGAGGATCAAGTCCCTGGTGAGACTGGAGAATGGAGGGATGTGTTGGGAGAGGTTCAAGTCCCTGGTGAGACTGGAGAATGGAGGGATGTATTGGGAGAGGATCAAGTCCCTGGTGAGACTGGAGAATGGAGGGATGTATTGGGAGAGGTTCAAGTCCCTAGTGAGACTGGAGAATGGAGGGATGTATTGGGAGAGGATCAAGTCCCTGGTGAGACTGGAGAATGGAGGGATGTATTGGGAGAGGATCAAGTCCCTGGTGAGACTGGAGAATGGAGGGATGTATTGGGAGAGGATCAAGTCCCTGGTGAGACTGGAGAATGGAGGGATGTATTGGGAGAGGTTCAAGTCCCTGGTGAGACTGGAGAATGGAGGGATGTGTTGGGAGAGGTTCAAGTCCCTGGTGAGACTGGAGAATGGAGGGATGTATTGGGAGAGGTTCAAGTCCCTAGTGAGACTGGAGAATGGAGGGATGTGTTGGGAGAGGTTC